>NC_135202.1:3636363-3939393 GCF_050948175.1 Xylocopa sonorina | reverse complement strand
TGATAGAGTCTCACTTGCCCCGATTGCTCCGGAAACGAACGAATCCCGATGGTAAGAGGGCATCGTGGAAAGATAACGCAGAGAAGCGTAATCCCGTGGAGCCCCGGCCTTCTATCCGTCTCTCGTTTCACGGTTAAAACACGAGAGCTCTGATTTCGTCTTTGAGGGTGAAATTAGGGATGTCTTTGTACTTCGATGCACGTATAGAACCGTGAGCCGTTCCGCGAGAACGCCCTTCCGCTTTGCGCCGCGATCGACGTCGCGGCTGGGAAAACAACGGCCGTCTGAAACGCTCTCGGATAATGTTTTAACGCCAGCGATCGTAATTATTGTACAGTGCGATTAGTTTGTTCGATTTCGAGCGGAAAACGCGCGACGTTCAGCGATCAACGGGTTTCCATCGATGAAAGTGTGATTGCATAAACGAGGATACAACTTTTCGCGTTTAAAGGAGCGAATAAATTTCGCGTTCCGTTATTTTTACACTTCGAACGTGTTAAATAGAATAAATTGCTTTTTTATTAATTACAGCTACGCAAGTTTATGTATAACCGAAGCGTTTCGCTTTAGTTATTTAATGAACTGCGCAACCGATTGTCCGTCATAAAATTTTAATTAAAAACGACGTTTAATTTAATGCTGCAGTTGACAGTATACGCTGGAAAACCGTGCGCGATACTGTGCATTTCGTATACCTATATCTCACGCAGCTTTACGTTACTCGAACAATTTATTATATCATCGAATCGAATAATATCGAAGAACATTCGTACTTCAGAGCCTCGTAACTCGGTTAAAATTCATCGAAAACTGCCGGAACGAAATGGAAATGAAATTAAACTCTGAACCTTGCACTCTTTTAATCCTGCTGGCGTATTTCATTTAAGCCGGGGGTGTACTTACAGAGTAAAATCCATCCCCTTAAAGACGGTGGTGTCTTAAACAATTTCCGAGTAACTGTCTACTTTCTTAACTATCCGCGTTTCCATTTATTCTTTCAGAGGGGGGGGGGGGGGGGGGGGTGTTTTCAAGCGTCGACGAGCGGACGGAAACATTAATCGACAGACGTCAAGAGAGGGTTATTCGTAATTGGTCAGAATCATTTCTGTGGCAGGCTGGAATACGCGATCAAAATTATATTCAGAACAGAGAGAGAGAGAGAGAGAGAAAGAGAGAGAGAGAAAGAGAGAGAGAGAGAGAGAGAGAGAGAGAGAGAGAAAACGAGATCTGATTAATGGGCCCATGGAATCCTGGATTGCCATCTCGAGTGGCACACAGGGGGTAGCTTGTCTGTCGCCAGCGGCTATTGCAACGCACCGTCTGTCGCAATAAACGGAAAGAATGATCGACAAAGATCGTTCACAATCGTGGAACGGCTATTGCGACAGTACGAACCGGGTCGCGTGCAATTGAATACGCATAGCTCGCCGGGTTCAAAAGTCATTGTCAGTCAATTCTGAAGTTAGCCTGAAGTGGACCGTGACGTTTCCGCGTGACTTTTCGGCTTTCAATTAAATCGAAAAACCTGTCCTCTGTCCAGTCGGCCAAGCCTCTCCTATCAAGAGTTTTTTTTGTGTTCTCTCTTTTTCTTTTTTTTTTAATTAAATTACCGCGTGTTCCCACACACGCGCGAACACGCGCGCGCGCGCGCATATATATATGGAGAGAGAGAGAGAGAGAAGTATACACGTGCGTGGAACAAAGAGGCTTCTGGAAAAGGCTAGAAAATTATATTCGTCCCGAAGTCGCATTCATATCGAGCGCACCAAAATTAAAAAGTTTTTTCATCTCGTGACCGCTGAATCCACGTCGACAGTGGCTTTTGTCTTCGTGAAAACGCGGACGCAGCGTTTCGAATCCGGTAGGTATCTGTTTATACAGGTCGAGCGCAATCTTGACGTCTTCGATTCGATTGCGCAGCTGGATCGGTTCTGATAATCGACTCGTTCCGTCGGGATAATGGAATTGCAACATTTCGGGGCGCGTTCGTTTTCAATCCGCAATTGAATCCGAAATGCCGCCTCTTTACTCACTGGATACTCTACGTTATTGTATTACACGTCTAACGTAATATCCTGCTCGTTCTACGGATAAATAGAATTTTACTAATTTATATTTCTCTGGACGCGACTGTAGAGTTGAAATACGAACAGATATTCGGTTCATCCCTCAAATATTACAGCGTATACATTATTTTAGAATTCAATCTACTTTGTCGAACGTTGGAAACAGCAGATTACAATCAATCTAGTTTCAGAAATATCGTAATAAAATTACGACTGTAGCTCTGCTTTGAGCAATAGGACGCAAAGAATGTTCATTAAATTTGCAACCCCTTCCATAGGGGTGCTCAATTTCCTTCTCCCCGCGGTACTTACATTTTACGTACATTCTCAATTAAATGTTTAATGCTTATTGCTTTCTGCTCGTGCGTATTACACAGCCGCGCCCTTTTCCAACCGTCGGAAATGAAAAACACGCGCAAGTCGGTATGCCTGTCGTCATAATTCTACATAATTTAATATTACGCAGCTAGTTCGTATCGCGTGTACAATTCTTTAAGTGAAGAGAAAGGAATGAAGAGCGTGAAACTGTCTGACAACGAGTAATGTCTCGCGTATGTAAAGAGAAATGTGTTCAAGCGAGCGGAAGAGTGTTTTTTAATTGAATCCACCCTTCTGGGGGAGGAATGGAGACGCATGTAAGACGCTGAAGTAATTTTTTGGATGATTTCTATTTCTCACTCGTTCAATGCGAAACGCCAGTTGACGGTCGTTATTTCAAACTGGATTAATCTAAAACGTTCTAATGGAGCGGCTGTATCTCCTCCCGTTGTAAGTAGAGGAACAATGCGCTTGTTCAGGCGGATGCAATTATGAATACTGGTTTGGTTTTCATCAGCTTGAAAGGGAACGCAGAGCGTAGCGATTGTCTTATTACATTACGCTCAGAAGGTGAAAGCGTAATCCACCGAAAGAAACAACGGAACGTTTGTTTATTCAAACACTAATATTATATCTCTACTAAGCATCGTTTCAAATATTATTTTCAATTAAGAAGGTAACGTTCAAGCGAAACGTGCAGTCCTCACGTTACACGGGGGAATTTAATTCTTCAATTAATCACGAGAACTGTCCATGCTTCATCCACTTAATCAAGCCGGTTAATTGACCTTAATAACTAAGTCAAGTCACCGTGCAATCGGATATAATACAGGACGAGTCAAAGAGGAGTTCCAGAAGGGAAGAAAATGGCTTCCGCTCAGTTAAACACATAAATGAGAATTACGCTCCGCGGAGAAGTATGTTCTCCATGGAGATCTCTTTGTAATACCAAGATACAGACTCGAACCCCTAATCCTCGACCGGTTCTTTTAAATCAGGTATACATTTAAGCGTCCAAGTAATTCATCTACAACCACATATAAAATGCATTCATGCAAACCTTTATTTTTTAAGCCAGGCAAGCCCCAAATATTGTTTCTCTCACAGCTCGAGAAATCAGCGAAAAGTGTAATTACACGTCTCATCGGTTACAGCAGAAACACAATGGTGACGATAAATAATCCCAGTCTACGCAATGGACGCTAAAGCAAACACCGCAATGGACAAAATACCTCCCATAGACCCGTCGCACTTCCATGCACGACGAAAGCGTCGTCGCGCCGAATCTCAAGCCGCGAACAAGTAAATTCCCGGTGCTCTGGGACGGGACGCAGAAGCTACGCGACACGCTCGACAAACAGTTATCATAATTCGAAATTAGGGCAACGTGGCTCCGCACCGTAGTCCACGTGTCCCGAGGTAATTAAGCAAATTTTCGCGCGGCAAAGCGAACCACGGGACGATTTACCCGCGGAACGGCGAGACAATCGCATCGAGCGGCGTCGCGGGCGGCCAGCCTGGCCCCCGTCAACCCTCTTGTTCAATCTTCTACCGCGGGGCCGTACGGGACCGCTCGCAAACTTACAATTAACCGTGGCGGCGTGTATCCGTCCGTGACGGACAGCGCTGGCACGGTCGGGTGCGTGCGAATACCGGCGGAACACGAGGTATGCATAATTAGTGACGGAAAGGCGGAAACGTGACCGAGCGTGGCGCGCAATATGGCCGAAGGAGCATGATTGAAGCGCACGACAATGCCAGGGACGGTTGAACTGTCGCCACGTAGCATATTTGGAGGAAAATTGGATTGCCATCCCTGCAGTCGACACCCTCTCCCTCTCTTTTTCTCTCCACCCTTATCTACCTCTCTCTCTCTCTCTCCCTCTCTCTCTCTCTGTTCTTTACTGATATTCAATTCCGTGTCGGGGCAGTCTGTCGCGGGACAAGTCAGGACGGTCAGAAGTGCGCCGCGGAAAAGCCACGCGCGGCCACCGGCCAAAAGGAAATTAATCAAGCGAGTCTGTATGCCAGCTGCGCGGGCAGCACACCTGAACTGAAATTGAAATGCCTGCGCTGCTACCAGCGGCCCGCGAATATGAGGATTAACCTGAGATCCGGCTGGTGTTGGGGTGACCCGCGAACCTGCCGTGCGACCCCCTCGATTTAACTTACACCGACCGGATTCAGATTGTTCGTGGTGACCAACGACCACTGGGTTCCGTTTAAACTAACTTCCTCGCGGTCTTCGGATCTGTTACGGGGGTAGTCTTGTCTCGTTGCTCTTCGAGCGATTGGTTGGAGTATGTTCCGACCGACGAAACAAATAAAACGTGGGGTCTTCGTTTGTTACACGTTCCTGACGAAAAGGCTATTTTTGAGATTAAGACGCTTTAAGTTATTTCGTAAATGTTCGCGACCTTCGACACAATGGTCTTTAGAATATTTAATTTTAACGTCCTCGTGTTGTAAACGAGGGATTTCTCAAGGGTTGGTACAACACGTGCGCACAGCGGAACATCGAACCGTACACATAAAGGGCCTGAACCGAAATCTTGACCTTTGGGAAATTTCCAAAACGTCACCAAGAGACTTGGAAGGTTCCACGTCCGTGCAGGTATTTTCTCACCCTTTTTAGACGACTTCGCGCCTCGAGCGCACAAGAGGGTGTGGACGATACTTGAAAGAGAACACTGACTGATAATTTGCATCGTTTCAGAAAATTTCAACAGTGTCTATCTCCTGCACGGTGGAGGGAGCAAGGGACAAACTCTTAAAAAACTAACGAGTCGAACGTCAGTCACACTCGAGTAACGAACGAAACGACAGTCGCTCACACAAGATCCACGAACGAACAACCTCTCACAAAAACGGTCGAATTGTGAGAGAAACGTAAACGAACGGAACTTAGTTAGAACAAGCTGTCCAATATTAAGTTGGCGGACAGCGTCGCGAGTAACCGCGTTCGATCTGAGCCTTACAACCTCGGAGAGGAATCAACGACGCGAAAATTCCGCGTGGTAGCTGCGACAGAGTAGCTTTGGGAGAGATTGACTATATAAAATGTAGAAATAAACGTCGACGAGTGTGGCTGGCGTTTCTGTGGACTCTGATGTATGTCTGATGTGTAAATTGAAGATGAATTAGTGATGATGGAGGATTTTAAGCGAGGTAATAAGTTTTTGAAATTTATGTAGTCGGAGTGTAACCTGTTGAATAATATTTTTTTCGAACCTCGTTTCAACTCTAAACCCAATAATTAGTTGAGTAGGAACAAATAGAAAGAGCTTTGATCGTGTAGGATTTTTATTAAACGCGTTATTTGAATAAAAGCGAAAAGAGATCACGAAATGATAAAAGACCTTTAAATCACGTTAAACTTCCAACCTGAATGGAGTAACGCACCCACTGTTCGAATGGACGTACCATTAATTAATCGTTTGTAAATAACGAGACGATAAAAGGATGTTTAACTGAGAATGTTCGTTACTTTGAACGCGAATGGTGCGAGCAGGAATTAAATTAACGATTACGTGCGGAACGAACGCGCTATTAAACAATCGCTTGAATCCCTTGACCAAAATGCACGAACCATTTAAGACTGCTCTCTCAGTTGTTAAGGATCAGACGGACGACTCTTTCGCGGCCCTGGTCCGCGGTTAATTGCAGCTTTAATTGTTTTCAGAAGTAATTAAGATAGAAAACATGTCCCTGCAACTTCGCGCTTCCCGCCTTTAAAACGTGGAACGGAGCGAGGCGGGCGCGAAACGGAAGCTCGTGGAACAGAGTGACAGAATGGCTAAATAATATAGTACAGTTTACCTCTGTCTGGCTGTTCTAGAAAAGCCAATTCATTCCACCTCGAAGAATGGCCTGCGCGTTTGCTGATTACTATCTCGCTGAAAACTAACTTTAACCGGTGATTGAACTTCTCTCGCCCCGCGACCAACTTGATCGAGCAGATTTGCGATTTTCAGCCAGAATTCGTTGGTCACATTGCTGTATTATCGTCGTTCGAATGATAGATATCGGCGAATCGAAATATATTTCTGTTTGTTTAAGATGAGATACAAAGTACCTAATTGGAGTCGAAGTGAAGTAAGAAAAGGTGATTCCGCAGGGTGGCGTGCAACGCAACTCGACAATGACGGAATTACGTTCGAAGCGCGTCCCTGTTGAAAATAGTAGCCCAGGAAAACCTTTGCGTACACGTGCACTAATGGTAAAAGCCCATAAGCCACTGCGAAGTGGGTGCTTGCGCCCAGCCACGTGGAATTTCGTCACGCACCGTAGTGCCTTATGGATTTTTACCATTAGCGCACTTGAACACGATGAATTTTCTACCTCGTTTTCCTCGAAAATAAAGCTACGAACGCCATTTTGTTCGCCTCGATTTTCGCCTCGTTCTCCTCGCCTAAATTATGTCTCCCGCTTCACATCGTTCGTTTATGAATACAATTCCAACAAGTCCATGGAAGTACTGGTTATTTCGGAAAATTTAGTAAAAACTATGACGACGAGTGTAAAATGTGACTGACGAGGGTCAACATTCGAATGAAAATTTCTCGCACGACGATAATAAACGCTTTGATGAAAATGAAATTCGTAACACAACCGATTTGTTGGAATTCCACGATGGCTGCGGCTGATCAAAGTTTCGAGTGCGCGTAACTTTTTTAATTAGAAAACTGTATCGAGCGTTATGACTCGAAACCGCTTGCGAGAATAAAAATCCGTGAGACGAGCTTGCCCCAGGCAGATGGTATTACTATTTTATCTTCGTGCGCGTCCAAAATTGAAACAGAGTAAATGTTATCGAATGCCCGGATAGATCCTAATCGAAACTTAATTAAACATGGAAATTGAAATGTAACAAAAAACCGAACATCCTCAAACATCCGGTTAAATTATTAAGAATTTTACTTCCGCCTGGCTCCAGTTTCATCGTGCAGCACAAAATGCTTCGAAATCGAGAGACAAATGGAAAATCTGGCATTATAATAACCAGATATCCATTATTCTATCAAAATATGATCGAAAGTATTACATTTCATCTGTAAATGTTTCTCCATTCAAGTAGCACGCATTATCATCGAGAGAGATTGATTAAAAATTGAAATACATTAAATGTAATGCGAATATGACGCTTTAATATTTTATTATATCGTAAAATTAAATCTGCCATTAACAAATAGCCAAAGTTTCACGACCACATTGGTAACTATGTAATATTCGGTATGCATTCAAAGGCAGCTTTATTGGTGCCAGTAATGGAAAAAAAACCGGGAAAATTTGTAGTTGCGACACGAATGACGGTAAATTAACGATCTGTTAGATCCTGACAGCGGAGGATCTCTGACACGGATTCAGAGTGGTTTGATTTAATTACAGTTCCGTCGCGTCGCGTTGTTTCGATTTAGGAATACGTACTCGTTTCACTTTTTAATCCGGGAGCAGTAAATACGCGCGTTATGCCGCGAAATTAACGCGGCTGGTTTGACTTTGGCGTCGAGCGAGATGAGATTGGATGAAAACGTAGCGCGCTGATTGAACGTCGGAGGTAGGGTACACCGAGGGAAATTATTATCGTTTCTTGTGGCTTCCGCTGCTGATTTGATTCGCGAGAGGCGCGCGTTACGCGACCTGACTTCCTCTAAATCGATCATGCGAAATTTTCGTTTAATTGGTAGCAGATGCGGTATCGGCGGATATCGCGTGTACCGACGTGCTCTTCTTCTTCCTTCACTTCCGCGTATCTACTACGGTTTAAAAAAACTGTCTATTTCGAGCGGCCCGCTTTTTTTAATTACTTAAATACGATGAGATATTGAAAAAAGTGGAAACGGAAAAGGTAAATGACGGCGAATTTTATTCTCTCTCTCTCTCTCTCTCTCTCACTGTGAAATGTTTTAAAAATTCAGCGTACCATTATGAAATATAAAGCGTGAATATTGTAGAATTGGAGTTCTTAGGGTCCAGCAAATTTTCGTTCGTTCATTGCTACGTACTTCGTCAGGATAGCGTAAAAACTTTGGCAAATACGAAAGGAAATATTATCATAAAGCGAAATTTTCAAGTGAAATTCATTCAATGGTATTTAATTACGAAAGCGCGAAATGTAATTATTTTATTCTTTATTACTCTTAATACGTTATTGAATTTTCAAAATTTTTAATATTATGCAACTTCGAATTAAAATCTCCCTTATTTTCGCTGGTAAATTTTCACTAATAAATTAAGATGATAAGGTATAGATATTCGATAATATTAAGTTGCTGGTATCATAATATGTTACTTAGGGTATTACAATATTTCACTTAATAAACCTCAGAAAAGGAGATTCGTATGGCGATTACCTAACTGATATCTATCTTAACTGGTATGATTATGTATTGGATAATACCGTTTTATAGTGGGGATAGCTCGGTAGCATGATTCTAGGGCTACATTACAATCTACGTAGAAGCTTCACAACCTTCGTTCATCATCGGCAATGCGTGCAAACGGATGAATAGCTCCATCAATATCTACCTGTACGTTCGTACATCTCTGACCATTTACGCAGTGAATGCAAATGTAATCGAGAAAATATTTGTAATTAAATCGAGCTCCTTTGAAATCTGTACCGCTTATCGAGAAACTGAGAATCAAAGCTCGAGCGTTTGCAAAATCGTGATCAATTTATCGAATATATTTTTACAATATATTTTGAAAAAATCGTAACTAGTTGATTTCTTGCGATGGACTTTTAAGATTTTCTTATCTCGTAGACGAGATCTAAAATTTCAATTTCTTCTAGAGGTTTACCAAATTTTTTACTCTTGTTCCCAAACAACTAAGTGAAAATGAATATTTAAATATTCTACGAGCGTCGTAATACTTTCGAGGGGAGTACATACGAATCTCTCTCGCTATTTCAATATGCAAAATCAATCGCGGGAGAATTTGATCCCTCCGTTAATAGTCTGAAAAACAAATTGACGGCTGGGCACGTACTTTGGAAAGAGGTTAGAGTAGACGAAAGAAAAATAGAGGAGTGCGAAAGGAATATCGAAAGTAGAAATCTGCTCGTTTGGCACGTTCTGAAGTGCGCCGGCACTCTTAAAGGGAAGATCCGATGTTCCTCCACTTGTTATTCGCCAATGTTTAGAAATCCACGCCAAGTCGATGCTATCGGGCGGGTGTTAAAGTCGAATACAAACTTTTCGTGGAATGTGACGGGAATCCACGGTTCACCCGCTCCAGGAGAACTACAGAAATGTACAATGCTGGGGCGTCGCGACTTGAAAATGAAATAAAAGTGACCGACTTTCCCAGCGTGCAATTAAATTGTCGCGCTCGTCGCGAGATGTTCTCGTTCTTTCACTTTTCCCGTTCAAACGTAGCAATGACGGAGGTAGCTCGCGCAATTTTTTAAATATAAATCCAATTACAGCGCAAGTGGTATATAATAAATGTCTACAACTTATTATACGAAAATAGAACCGAGTTGAAATAGTTGTGACAGCACTTTGAACGAAACTCTTCCGCTAATTTCTTTACAGTAAAAACCAGCCATGTTGATCCAAACCGGTTGCGATCCGCGTAACAAAGGTGAAAATAATAACGCGAAAGTAAACGAAAGTTTAATCAACGGGTGGATAATGAAAGATTCAACTTGCGCTAACAGAGAAGAGATAAACCAACATTGCAATTATTTAAATTGAGAATGCCAACCGCTAATCCGGGGAGTGAATTTTCGCGCGGAATCGCGTGGAAAGAAGTGGAGCCCCCTGGTTTGCAACAGATATTCCATTCTATTAGTAGATACGTTTGATTTAAAAAGGTAATAGCCCGGGATAAAAGGTTCAGCGAGAGCGAGCACGGCCACAAAGGGTGAATAATGAAAATTTTACGGTATTAATTAATTTCAAGCCATTTATCGGCTGGGCTATATTATTTTCTACGGCCAGCCCTTTCATCCCTTGAAATTCAATTCTTTCGCGTAAAAGGAGCGCACTCGGTGTCAGCTTGACCGCGCCCGCGGTAAGGGCCAATATCTACAATTAACAACGTCCAATCGAGAGGAAAAATATTGGATTATCCTTGCCGTTGGCGCTGTTCTGCCGCTACGTGTTTTAAAATGGCCGTCTGACCGGGAGGAGCCGTATTTCATCTTGACAATATATAGACGGAACGAGAACAAGAAAGGTATAACAAGATTATTACCTTTTTCAATTATCTTCAGCGGAAGCTGTGATTCTTTAGCTACAAGAAAATAAAAATACAAGACTAACGCTTTATACGTTTTCCTTTACTTTTGCAAAACTTGTTCTTAAATTTATGTAACGAAAAAAGAATTAATAGAATAAAATGCTAGACCGTACTCCCAAATGAGTTGAAACGAACCAGTCGGTCTGCGCAAGTGCGTTCTCGTGTAACTTAAACTAACAAGCAAAAATAAACCTACAGAGGAACGAGCAAAGTCCAAAAAGTTACGAACAATAGTATTTTTCGGTAAGAGGAGTTCATGGTTAAAAAAAAAAATTGCTTTTAATCTCTACAGACTCTTCTGGCGCGATAAAAGTCTCGCATAATTTTCTACGAATTTCACGGGAACGAAAAAAAATGAAGTAACGGAGAATGGTGGAAATTACAGATTTTCCGGAGACAAACAGCAGCAGGAACACGGGGGTTGACGCGCAAACACCGATGACGCGCGGCGGGTATAAATTTGACTGGAAAATCCGCGTTACGTCACCGCGGAACGCGCGGCGGCGCGAATCAATGGCTCGAACAGGCGCGATTCCACCGTTTTCACCCCCTCTGGACGGGGTGGCGCGGTTAAAATATTCCACGGCGAGAAATACAGAACGGCGCCGTAACCGTTTACGGGTGGCACTCTGGCGAAAAATCCTTCGACCACGGTTCTCGCCCCGCGGATCGGCCACGCAAGGATACGCGTCTCAGAGCCGAGATTTCCGCGGGCGTGGCGGGGCGAAGGGTCGCCTCTGAAAGGTTGCAAAATGAGTTTGATCCATCGTCGAACCTCGTTACTTCTGGCTCATTAAACGGCGAGCACGATAATCCTGTAGAAGCTGTCGGCGAACACGCGCTGGAATTTTCGGTCACGGTTCCGTGCAGATGAATTCTTTGGAAGTGGAACGGAAGAGTGGGCGGTCTCTCTGTTCGGGCAACTCGATGCGAGCCACTCGCGCGGAAGGCGCGCAGCATTTTCTTAATTCGCGGTCGCTGGATGCTGGCTGAAAGGGTTCAAGGGTGGATATCCGACGATTCTACGTGCGACGCGCCTGACAGGAATTTTGTCAGCTCTTCGCCGGTGGAAACGCTCCGCCTTCGTTGCCTTCCAAATATATTCCCGCGTTCGAATGTATTGGGACGCTTGCAGGAGAATTTTAAAAAGTGGAATTTTTATGCGATCGCGCCCGCCACTTTGACTTAATCGCGTTTCAAGCCTGGATAATCGCGAGCGAGACTTTTAATGATTTGGAATTTTATTATAATATTAAATGGAACGAGAAAACGCGAGACTTCGTTAAAAAAGCGTATTTGTATGACTCTTGAATATCCAAAGAATATTACCCGTGCTTAAGGGGGGGGGGAACTGTGCTCTAAGATAATATTTGTTCTTTGAAAGAAACCTTCTCTGTGCAGATTACACACCCGCGCGATTAAAAGCAACAGACATACTTTAATTAAGTGGCGATCTTAAACAACTGCCTTTGTACAGCTCGCGATGTGAAAGAACTTTGCGCGAGAGATTCCACTCTTTTTTTCGTAATTACACCGGCAACAACGGTGTGTATCGTAGTAGGAAGAAAAATATCGTTGAAACGAAAACAGCTTCGAGCGGTGTATTTTACTACGCGTGGGAGCTGAAGAATTCTCAACTTTGCCGGTAACAACTTCCGTTCGCCTGCGAGGAGGGGCATTGTTCGCCGAGAAAATTCGAGTGGAGCGTTCGCGGAACACGTCGCCCCCTTTAGAATCCGCGTTTCACGCGATTCCGTCAATCGAAAGGACCTTCGTGACATAATTTCCCATCGAAGAATACGGGATCTCATTTTCACTTTCTGCAACGTCACGTCGCTTCAAAGGACCGTTTCCAAGCGCCCGCCTCTGGAAAACGACGCCCACCGTCGACCGCTAACGCCAACACCGACACGTGTCTGAGGGTGTTCTCTCGCCTCGGAACTCTTTGAAGGGAACGAAAAAACTGCACGGTGCTGCGATTACTCGTCACGAACACCCCTCTCTCCATCCCGCCCGTACGTGTGTGCCCGGCTTTTTCTCTCTTTTAGACGGGTCAAAGTGCATTTTCCAGAGACCTATGATCGCGAACTTTCACTGTTCGCCCGGTTTATATTGCCTGATAACAGCGTGCTTCCTCTCGTTTTAGATCGCGCGCTCGGAATGCAATTAAAACGTTCGATGGGGGTTTGCTTTTATTTTCGACTGCTTTGCGAGCTTGCTGTGCCCCGAAACTCGATACCAAAGTGTCTATAAATGACACTTCTGCTCTACGGAATGACGAATTCTTCTTTCCGTCTGTCGTTCCGATTGAAAAGTTGCGAGAAAAAGCGATTGAAGTTTCTCTGCTATCTTTTTTCATAGAACAACGCGACGTTTGATATCTCCTCTGAATCGAATTCTGCGAAATTAGAATTTTGTTTGTGCTACGAATGATGAAATTTGTCCATCGATTCGGCTAAATTTATGAAAAAAAAAATTCGCGAAACGTCAGCGTGTACAAAGGTGCCAAGCGTTTCGAGCGATTTTTCGAAAGCATCTTCCATTTTCTAACGCGCCGACAATCAAAGCGTTGCACTCGCGCTTCGATAAATGGTAACTGGGAAGGGTTTACATACGTTTTCGCGAAGGCAGTTCGAAATTTCACAGTCGACCGGAAAACGTCGTTTCTGCTGCGAAGGGGAATCATTATGCAAGAGCAGAGAGCAAGAAGGGGGACGGGTGAGAGGGGAGCATCTTCCTTTCAGGGATTTTGCTTGCTACACGCACGACTTCCGGCGAGAGATTTTCGACGTTACGTATCCTTGACCGCACTTCCTTACCGCTATCCGTGGATATCTCTCTGCTAAGAACTCCGCCATTTTTCGACTACCACAGGGGTGAACGCGCAATGGCCGGGAAGTAAAATATTCCGCGATTACGCTCGCGACTTATTCCGGCATGGCAGAAACGTCCTGATAACTGTTCTGTTTGAAAAGATTTAATTATGCAAAAGGGAATCGCGAACTCCGTTTAATAGGCTGCCTTTTACGCGAATGGTTAGTATAACGAACGTATAGTAAGATTGTTAATTATCTGCCAGGATTCTTCTCATTTTTATATTATTTTCTACGCGAAACGTACACGTACGTTCGTATTTATAATTCACCTATCAACGTTTCGTTCTAAATTCTTCCGTTCTCCACTTAATCGAACTCTCGAGAGTTAACCTTACGCTTGTCTGACTCTTTTTATTAAATCTACTACGAATCGCAATTTTACCATGAAATATCATAGATAATTAAAAGTATCAGCGAACTCCTACCACGCGAACTGCTCACCTCTAAATGATTAGTTCAGGTATCATCGTTTCAGTATGAAGAATCATAGACAGTCAAGAGAGTCACTGAATTTGTATTACACCTACGACCTAGTTCTACTACCTATTCTCTGCTGTCTTTATACAAACGCGCATCCACTGATACAAAAGATCGAACAGCTCAAATAGAAGCCTCGCAGAATCCACAGGCATTCATCGAACAATCGCTCAGCAGTCAAAAGATCCCGATTGATCCGCTAATCCAGCCCGCCTGTCATCTAATTCTTCTCTCCAAATAACACGATATCGACAGACGCACGCGAAATCCCTCTCAATTCTCTCTACCACCCCCTCCATCAAAAATAAAAAAGAAAAAGGAAACTCAGTCAATTTTTATCGCCGTCAGAGCAATCCGCGACATGTTTACCGAGCCATTCGAGAATTGGAGGCTCAGAAAGCCTGTAGAAAGCCAGCGTTAGTGGACAGCCGTTGGTCTATGGTAATCGATCGGTCGTGGCTGGATCAAGAAAGTCATCTTAAAACGGGAGCCACGGGACAGGCGAGAGAAGCCGCGGGTTCAGACAAAGGCTTCGCGTCGAGCGAGGTGGATGTTCGCCAGCGATAGGTCGTAGGCGACGCGAAGAAGGGTGGGACGCGGCTAAAGCCGGCCAGTATTTCCCGAGGGTGCGAGGCGTACCCGGGGCAACTCGCGTTAGGTGGTCGTCGGCGAGGATAAAGCCGCGTGCCGCGTGTACAACGCGTCTAACTGTTACCTACGAGTCATCAACATTAACGTGCCTGGAGGCGAGCCACAGACGAGAACCCGAAGCCAGGTTCCCGGCATGAACTTCTGCGTGCCTCGCGCGCGCTGATGAATTCCTTATGCGGAAGTAATGACGTTGGTTCGCGCAGTCGACTTTCGATGGGTGCGATGCGCAAAGAGGGTAGCGTGAATTGTTTGCGAGGCACGACACTTTTCGGTGTCGGTATTTCAATTATGTAATTCTATCGGTCGAATAACATGTTTTGGTCCGCTGGATTGTATTTAATTATTAGACGGTGGATGTTGTTGAAATTCATGTTTGCTGTGGATATAAATGTAGGGAGACAGATTGTTTGATTTTGTGAATATTACAACCTGCGCTTGTTCCGGTTCGAATATTTTATATATGTTTGTAGACGAGGTATGCGTACCCTGCACTTGTTTGCACATTTAGATTTCCCAGTCGATGGCTTCTGTCATCGTCCACTTTCCATGGTATTTTCTGCGGCAATGTTGGAGTAACTTTTCGGTTGTTACCGTCAAACCCGCGGAGAGATTGAAAGGGTTTTGTCAGGATTTGCATACATTTGGCCGAGTTAACGATAAACTGTAAATCGCGCGGTGTTTTTCAATTGTTACTACGGAGATTTAAAGGAAACTCAAAGCAGAAAAGAGAACGAACACGCTATAAAATCTTACAGCCAAGGAAATAGGAAAAAATTGTATATTTAAAGTACAAAGAAAGTTAATTAAGCATCAAATACCTTAGCAAAAATTTAGAGCTGACAGAAGCATTCTTTTAAATTACAGAAATTACGTAATAATTTAAGAAATGTTTGAAAACAACTTAAAGCGTCCACTAATTAAATTTAAAAATGTCCATCCCCCTCGCTACTATAATCTTTCATATTCATAACGATAAAGATGCGCCATTCAACGTATACCTTTAGAGAAAATTTTAATTACCATTAAAAATGCATAATATTTGATATCGTATTTACTTAAATGAAGATAACTTTACCCCCATCATATCTGATTTTGGTTAAACATTGAATAGGGCGCAAGGGTTGCAAATAGTGACAGAGAAGTGCGATATATGATATCTTATTCCATTAAATTTAATTAATTAAGAATAAAACTGATGTTTATGAGAGAACACGCTAAATATATCAGCAGTCTGTACACGTACATCTGGTAAATTCGTAATAAACGGTCAGCGCGAAACTAGTTCCCAGGCAATAACAGCATCTTTGCAAGCAATACTGCTTCCATCAATCAGCGTCCTGTTGGTCCCTAGTCAGGATCAGCAACTTCTGAAGCAATCAGACTTCAGAGTGTCTTTAGCCAGCTTAAATCAATAACTTAGCGAGTTTGTCCTCGGCGTGGCGTGGGTTTGCGATGCGTTGCAAACTTGGATCACGACCAGAAAATTAGGACGTGAATAACGAGGCCTAAAACGGGGCCATGGAACACCGGTTCTAAACGTCGCCGGATAAGACTCGATTCATCGTTTTAATTAAACTAATGAACCGACTGAAGGAATTTTTCATACTTAGTTGGCGTTTCAACTAACGCTTTTGGGGAACGAATGGAAGGCGGCTGTAAATGGTGGGAGTCAACCGTGACCTAATTAAATAAAGAATTAATTAATCTGTTTGTACGTGTTTACACAGACGACTCTGTTGTTTAAAGGACCATAAAATTGCTTCTAAATAAATGGTCTAAAGTCGTCGATGCACTATTCCCGAATTCATCGATTTAGACTGTTCAAGCCATTGTTAGTGGCTCGAGTAGTACAAGGGAGTGACGTCTTCGCTAATCTTTCGGTCACGACCCTTTCAGGTCAGCCTGTACATGAACGTTCCCAACAGAAGAGAGTTGTTTGACTCAACTTGTAAGAGGACCACGCAATGATAAATCGGACGGTGGAAATTATGTCAGGCGAGAGTGTCAGGTTACGCGATATGTGCTGTCAACAGCGTTGGCAGAAGGCTTCTTTATTGCAAGAGAAAGATGACGTTATGCGAATAGCAATGAATGCAAGTCGCGCGCATAGAGCGAGTTAGTAGGTTACTAGTGGTACAAGTCAGCCATAGTCAGACGTTCTCACTGAAACTTTAAAATATACATTTCTCTATAAGTTTAGTTGTAAACATATGTATATATGTATCGAAAGGTACGAAATAATTGTTACAAATGAATTGCATAAAGTGTACATGATTATAAATTTGATAAAGATTATAAATTCTGGAAACCGCGAGGTGAATGAATCGCGTGATAAAAATATTTGTACACATTTGGATTATACAGAAGCTCTGAGCAACCGTGCACTCTTTCGCTGAACAAATTTCAATACTCTTCAACGTGGCTGTGTTCGATTTTGCTCCGCGCGCGCAAGAAAAAATGTTTCCCGTATCACGTGCGCGCGCGTGAAAGCTCTCCAAATAATTAAACGAACGATTTTATCCTGTTGATGTTTGATCGTATGAAATGGTATACTCTTTGCGATAGCTATTTTTATTGTGAAATCTGTCTACGCGATAGCTGTTTTTATTGTCAAATGTATCGTTTACATATTTCAGATTTGATTCGATGCGATATACAAGGAAGAGTGTTCTCGTAACGGCGCGTTAAGCTAGTAAAGGCGCTGATAGGAGGCGTCGACCAAAGCAAATATCGACTGCTCGAAGCAACCTCGGAAAAAGAAGGTTGCGTTCCAAATAGCAGTATTTAGACACGCAATGCGTACGAAAAAATATACGTTTCTCAGTTCCAAATGGAACCACTCTATTTGGAGCACGGACACGTACAGATCAGTTTATATTGTTTCTCGCGCGTTACGAAGCGTACGCTGGCGTGAAGGATGCGAACAAAAATATTTGATCATACCTAAAATGGCTTTACGCTGTTATAACCATAAATAGACGGCTGTCAATTCCCGATTCGGCATTTATTCGAGGCATAAAATTCGAGTTTTATTAAATTGGAAGCTACGGGGTGCGATGCGGCAGCTTTTCTCTTCAGCTCCACGGCATGCGCGGATACACACCGCGATATTACAGGCTCGCGCGAAGCGAATGGCGTTTTTCCATTAACAACATTCCCTGCCATCCGCAACGCAAAATACTCGCTTTTACGTAAAACGTTCTTGTTTGCGTTTCTGCTTAACTACCGTACTCATCGCACCCGCGATTACGCTTATTCGCTGCGGCTTACCGTTGAATACTGGCAACAAGAAAATGTCACGAATCAAATTAACTGGACGTAGAATGCCTCGTTTGTAATTAATTTTTACCTCGTTTCCACCGATTGCATTCTGTATATCATTGGTGGTATATCAATTCGTATTATGATACAATTGAATCCGTACTGAGCAATCGATAGAATTATATTCTATGTTAATGTAGTATACATAAATAATAAACGCCATAATTAATTTTGTTCAAATTATTTTTTTTAAATATGCACGTATCTTTTCAATATTCCACACAACAAATACGGTTTACTATTTTGATAATTTAATACTTAAATAATATTAGAAGATATACGTATATCTCGTGACATTATCATACCCATTGAGACTCTGACTCTGAGTTATTTGCAGAATAATCTGCACACGACGATAATATTGCGCAGCGTGAAGCAGTTACAGGATGAAACTCGTTTCACCTGGATATGTCCGCGAACACTTCAGCGAATTCGCCGGGCGAAACCGCTTTTCAGACGCATCCGAAACGAAAACGTTGAAATATAGCTGCATTAATATTTAAACGTGTTATGAATGCCGCGGCTACGGAACGTATAAATGAGCAGGTTGTATGGACGACATTTAGTGTTTTTAGTGGCAACCCAGCGGAAGCACATCAGAGTGTAATCGGAATTTCAGCGAAATCTCATTCACGTTAACGTTGCGTTAACTATCGCGTAGATTTAACGGAAGACGCTTCGGTTCCGAGGGAAAATGGCTTCGACGTGGATCAGTTAACCGCGAAGACTCTAGCATCAAAATGTAACTGCTTTCCACACGCCTGGTCTGTTATTTTATTAATACGAGTGTAGAAACATTCTTCTACAAAACTTGCTCGCGATCGATCACGTAGGTAGCCGTTAAAATATTCTGCACGTGATCATAAGTAACACGGAATAATTATCTGCTATGTGCTATTTACATTCATACCACGTACACATCTACGCCACGACTTTCTCAATTTTCCCTTAAACTACATTCAATAAATTCCATTTAATCATTTCACAAACAAAATAAAATCACTAAGTTTGGTAATATGAATTTCAATATACAACAAATTTTAAAAACCATTAAGTACAGGAATAATCAACCTAGCCTGCGGATCACCCCTCGTAAAAAAACCAAAACCAGCGAAGAACGCAAAAACGCCGCACGAAAATGCAATCCGTTCCGCAGCCGCGACGCGCGTCGTTCCCCAAACGGCGGCAAGGCCGAGCGGAAGTTTTTCCGATCGTTATTCATTACAACAAGCCCAGCCACGCGGGTCGATCGGGGCCACGAAATTTAAATGTCGATCGAAAACGAACCGCTGCGGCCGTATTTCGATCCGCCGCACACCGCTCGACGTTATCGGAGACATACTCGCGCGGGACCGCGAATTTTTGGTCACGCCTGTGGCGAGGGAGTACGTGAAACCGATCGCGTCCGTGGCGCGGGTCCAACTGGCCGGTGGGTACGCGAAAAACCATCGGCGAACCGCGTCGGTTCGTCAGACTCGCGCGTAGTCGTCGTCGTTCGTAACACGGCCACGTCCGTGAAAAATTATGCAGCCATTTTCGCCATTGATATTCCTCTCTGTCATCCTTCGATCCCCCGTCGTCTTGCCACTTTCGCGAGGGTAGACGATAGCGGAACGCTCTCCGTGGAAAGGCTTTGAAGAGACTACCCTCGGCTCCACTCACGGCTGCGTGTCACCGTATACATTATTGGCTTTTTATCCCGAGTACGTAAGTGTAGGTTCATCCTGGCGTCGCAGTGGGGCGTTCGAAGCGGAGGATCGAGCCGTGGATCAAATATTATGACAGACGAATACGTGAAGATTTCGTGACGGAGGCGGAAAGTATCGCTGGCCAAGGCCTTTGCCGTCGTCCCTTTGTCGAGGCGACACAGCCGTCCAATTAACCCCGTCGAAGTTTTAACATTTAAGAGGCGGCGAGATTTCCGTTTCAATTATCGGTCTCGGTTGCGCGCGACAATGGAGGCGCGCGCGCGCGCGCGTACAGGTCGCAAAAGTGCGCTTGGCGGAATGCGAAATTTGTTGATCGAATGATTTAATGAAGAACCGCGGTGGTGGTTGAAGTGCCTCGAGCGATACGAGCGTTCTATATCGAGCGTCGGTCATCGTTTGAAACGGCCGATTGAAATCTGTCGTTGCCCGGTCGATTTTTGATGCCGATTTGCGGACGCGAAATGAACGGCTTCGTTTCGAAACTGGCGAGCAATTGATAACGCTCTTCCGTTTCCTATTAGCGTTATATTATTAACGGTTATTGTTGCAACGCTTCGAGGTCTGGCTTACCCGTTTCAGTTAATTCGAGGTGGTAATTGTGATTATTGTTGGTTTGCTAAGTTACTTAAACAGAGGTTCCGCGTCCCCGTTTCATTGTACCGTTCTACGAATGTACATTTCGAAAAGAGAAGCATGTTACGCTAAGAATACGTTATATTTACAAAGGACAGGGTGGAGAGTGGAACAGAATAACGGTGAGCTCTCGCGAAATGTAAACCTCGCCTAAAAAACTCTTTTGACCGGAATTTCATTGAAGTACTTGGTGAGAATCGTAATAAAGTTAATTATCAATTAGAATTTTAATTATCAATAGAAATTTATTTAATATTCTGAGTTGTCGTGCTTCTTTGAAAGCGTGTATATTGTAAAAACCCAAAGAAAGAGAAAGAAGGTATACTTTAACCGAGTAAAAGCAGAGCTCCCAAATGCGCGCGTCTTTACAGATAAACGAGAAAGGGTTGCACGTCGTTTTATGGTACCCGATAATATTTTCGACCAAGGCGCTACTACCTTTTTGCTTGCTTTCATTGACCCAAATACACCAACGTCGCGTTAAGTCCGAAACTTCTGGATCGGCGGGACGGAGTTAAAGAGACCCTGACAAGTTTTAATAAGACACGGGTAGCGAATGCAAATGAGCGCAAGATCGGAACTGCAGCTGCTCGGTTCTCGAAGCTAACGTTTAAGTATTCCCTTGCGCCGTCAAAACCTTTAAAATTCTAAACCCTGGTATCCGAATCCATTTTTCCTCCCGAACGAAAATGATTTTCATAACGGTTCGAAGGGAGACCTTGGAGGGCTCCGCGCGCGAAAATTCAAGGGATTATTATTCCAGAAATGAATTCGTACCGTGGCAATGCCGCCGCAAGGTATTTACAAAATTTATTCAAACAGTAATCGATTCACGGCTCGTTTAAGCTCTGTTTGAGCTCGTAATCCAGTCATCGCGATCGCTTCCAACGAGACGAAACCAAAATTATTACGATTAGCGTTACCTGCAGGATCAAACATTGACAATTTTCCGTTCGACTCTATTTATTACGTTCATCGAATTAACCGGGGAAATAGCTATTAACCATTCTTCTCGAGGATGAAACAAACTTATATACAATATATACACACAGTATATATATTATTTCCCTTCGAAAAAGAAATCCTACAATTATATCCCACTCAGAACAACCCACTGAACGCAAATCTATATAAAAACCGATCGAGTACCTCGTTGGACACATTGTACTTCACAAGTCTCTTGGTTCACGACTTTTGAAACATCCCTCGATCGTAAACTTTCAATTTTATCCATCCAACGTCTTCGCTCGCCCGTCAATCTCGACCAGGGTGCACAGTCGAGCGAGAGGAGACGCAGGGACGTTTGCGAGGGAATCGCGGGGATACTCGAGGGCGTCGTTTATCGGTGGGACGCATCGCGACGCGTGACTTTCCGAATGAAGAAAAGTCGGCCCGCTGTTCTCCATAAAATACGACAATACCTGGAGAAGCATTAACGTGATCTGTGTAAGCCACGTGAGGCCGGGTGCGGATGCGACCCCGGGTGCAGAGCCATGCACCATCGGGATATAAATAATGCAGAACACTCCGGGTGCCGGCAGTTCACGTAGAACCGATACGTTCTTCCCCTGGAACGGTGCACCGGCTAGGATAGTCGATGAAACAAAGCGCCCAAGGCACCCCGCGCGCCTCGAACCGAATATAGAGGGGACCCGGAACGAGTTAATACGTTCTTCAAATTCTCTACCCTTGCTCGACTTCATCGATTTTGGTACTTATTCTAGCATTGATAATTTGTCGTTAAATTGGAAATAAAGCGTCGGTTAGCGTGAAAGTTCGTTGAACAAAGAATAATATAGAGAGGACCCGGAACAACTTATTCTCCAAAATTTCCACTTTTTCCAAATTCTCCAAATTTTCTGCTCTTCCTCGACTTCGTCGATTTTGGTAAAATGGTACTTATTCTAGCATTGATAATTTGTCGTTAAATTGGAAATAAAGCGTCGGTTAGCCCTAAAGTTCGTTAAACAAAGAGCAATACAGAGGGGACCCGGAACGAGTTAATACGTTCTTCAAATTCTCTACCCTTGCTCGACTTCATCGATTTTGGTAAAATGGTACTTACTCTAGCATTGATAATTTGTCGTTAAATTGGAAATAAAGCGTCGGTTAGCGTGAAAGTTCGTTGAACAAAGAATAATATAGAGAGGACCCGGAACAACTTATTCTCCAAAATTTCCACTTTTTCCAAATTCTCCAAATTTTCTGCTCTTCCTCGACTTCGTCGATTTTGGTAAAATGGTACTTATTCTAGCATTGATAATTTGTCGTTAAATTGGAAATAAAGCGTCGGTTAGCCCTAAAGTTCGTTGAACAAAGAGCAATACAGAGAGTACCCTGAACGAGTTAATACGTTCTTCAAATTTTCTACTCTTACTGCACTTCGTCGATCGGATTCTGGTAAAATGATACTTATTCTAATATAAATTCTAATATAAAATATTCATTGATAATTTGTCGTTAAATTGGAAATAAAGCGTCGGTTAACGTGAAAGTTCGTTAATCAAAGGACAATATAGAGAGGACCCCGAACGGGTTAATACGTTTTTCAAATTTTCTATTCTTGTTCGACTTCGTCGATTGGATTTGGGTAAAATGTTACTTACTCTAGCATTGATAATTTGTCATTAAATAGGAAATAAAGCGTCGGTTAGCGTGAAAGTTCGTTAAACAAAGAACAATAGCTGGTTACTCAGTTCTGTCGTGATCACATTAAATAGTTAGGCAAGTAAAAGAAGCAATGAATTTTTTATTTGGGAAAAAAGGGTGAATTGATGTATCGAGAAACAGAGAATAATTTATCAATCTCTGTTAATAATTTATCGTCGTTATGTTTTGTTAATATCTCAGGAATTTTTAATAAGCTAAAATTCGTCCTTTGTCGTATTAGTGGCATAAACTTTTTCGTCTTTCTTTAATGAAGTATCGTTATAAGACCTCGGGTGAATATACCCTTTTATCATTAAAGTATCTATTTTATTCCAGCTTTAATCCTTGGCTCGAAGGTTTTTCTTTTGAACGAGGACGCTCGTTCGGATGGTATTCAAATTCCTACAAATTTAATTCGTGCAATTTGTCTTCGTAAATTGTCAGACGGAAGCACTATTATCGAAGTAGCAACAAATTTTTGTAAATATAATATCGCAAAGAAAGAAGCAAAGGAAATTTCTGTAATAAATTTAATGAAAAATTAAATATTAATCAAATTTCTATATTTCCTTAAACTATTGAGAAATCTTTAATATTTTTTTGTGAACAGTTTCTTTGAAAATATTATTTCATAAAAATAAAATTTTCTTTTTCCTGTTCCCCTTTCCTAATTTTTAGCTTTACTACAACGAACCAATATTTTTCTCCACGCGTAAAGCCTATCCAAGTATATGCTACGGTATTGAACATTGAGTGAAACGTTCGCTGCAATATTGTACCACGATTTTCCAGAAGAAAAGTGCTCAATGTGTGGAAAACAATTTTGTGAATGCTGAAGGCAAGTTGTAGGACCGAAAACGTCCCCTTAACTCTGTGATATATGTGCTTCTTATCGGAAAAATGTATGGATTATGAGCCGGCCGAGAATCGCGTAATGTTCTGCTATCTAAATCTGTAAGATCATGGGACCTTTGCCAAAATTATAGCACCGTACAAAGAGAATATCAATTTTATCACTCTTCGAGTTATCGCCCACGGATTTTTAGCGGAAACTTGCTGGGATTTATCGACTCTCAGTTTTATGCAGTAACTATTTTTATACTTCTCGCACAGTTTGACAAGGGAAACGTTATTTAACCCAACATACTTCTCGTATGGATACCTTAATAATTTACTAATCGAAAAAAAATTTCAAACAACCCATAATTACAGTGTAATAATTTTAAGCTACGCACGAAAAATGTTACATTTTTAAACGCTATATGCGGTTAGCTTGAAAACAATTTCACAGCGTATAAAAAAGAAATATTTCATAATCGTATCGACGTTCCTCTTTTGTTCGATATTGTTCTCGAAGCGATCCCAGTGAGAAGCGAAGGTAGAATCGTTTCGTACAGCAGAAGCGAACTGCTGGTAATCGAATCCTACAGTTTCTACTTCCAGCTAATGAGTCAGGGTCTCATTGATTTAGAAATCGCAATATTGCTTAGCGATCTCGACGTGAGTACCTGTCTCGCGAACCGTTGTTGGTTTTCACCCGCGCCACAGTCCCCGTGCAGATCCACGGCTGTGATTCAGTGAATTAAACTGATTCGTAAAACTCGAACTATCCTACTTTCGTTTGTTTTAAGACGGTGGAACTCGTGCCATAAGATACGGTATCAAAGGGATTAAAGTAGGAGTTACGGGTTTTAGCGGTTCGAAATTTCTTCGGCTACGACTTAATACATATAACTTTTACTTCTTCAATTTCGCGGATCCCTGCTATCGATAGACTTATGAGTGAGCACTTTCCGACTCGCGGACGTATTTATCACCGTAACGTGATCTTTGTCTTACTTTTTACAGCCATTAGTTTCCGTTACTCTTTCTCCAGATTTCTCTCTATATATATAGTCCCATGTTTTCTTCGTAGCTTCCTCTTTCTATCGAAGATTTCTAGTTTTCAGTAACAACGAAGTTCGTCGCACGATTAGCAGATCGACGAGATACCAGAAATATACGATGAAAGAGTTGCTGTCTGCTGACCAATAAAATAACAGAAAGTGGATTAAACGGGCATAAAATTTCTAATCGTTTCTGTTAATATGAAGTGGTTGGTGACTGGTAGAAATTCAACGATCAACGAAAGATTTATTTCAAATCGCTGTGATGTAACGGACATTCACGTTGCAACCCTTAACCCTTGAAATCGAGTTTCCGTCCACGTCTGAATCAAACGATTTCCTTCGAAATAGCCCCTCCGCCCTATCCCCGGGCTTCAGAAGTAACTTCTTTCATATCGAGCCTGGAAAAAATCGGGCCCCGTCTGCGCGGTGTTTACTTTGATCTTCCGAACATGAAATTACCGGGGGTAAACGCAAAACTCGGCATCGAACGACAACTCAACGCGAGCCCGAATGCTCGTTATCGGCGCATGGAGGTACGTAACTTCGTTGCGAGCCAATAAACAGCACCGATGCGGGTAGTAACGATCGTCTGGGTGGATCGCCCGTTAAACTTCGCCGCTGAAGATCGTGGGACTTGAGAGATATCAGCCATCCGGGGCGAAGTTCAAGGTGGTGACGTTTCGTTGAATACCGTGCACGCCTACGCGTTGTCGCGTGGCTTACGTGAATCTTGCGATACGTCTCTGTCAGAGACGCCTTGAGTCATATTTACACCCCTGCTGTATTACGAACGTAGGCTCTCGTATGCATTTCAAACACGAATTGACAATTTTTAAAGTGCCGTTCAAAAATCCATAAAATGTCGATGCTTTTTTGCTGTTTTTAATTTATTGACCATTTTCTTACGTCGAAGCAAATCTCTACGTTATATCCCATCGCACGAGCGATGTGTACCATGGAACGCACACTGCAAAGTGCAACGCAACACCCAAACCACATCCAAGCGACGGAAGCTTTTGCGCTCGCAGTCGAAGACTCGCAACAGCCAGTTCTCGAAATCCGCGCGCCTCGCAAGGGGTGAAATCGTGTTGCGGATGCGTTACGCGTCGGCTGGCATACTCGTAGGCGATGCGTTAGGGGTGCGCGTTGGCTGGATCGATCGATCCTGGTGGGAACAGCCACGCATTCCCCCCCCTCGGGCATTCGATCGCCGGTTTAAGTCGATAAGTGCAATTCGATTTACCGCATTGCTACCGACGTAATGCATACTTTATACTCGGTTTCTCTTCCTTTCAATTTCCTTCGACGGGCAGAGTCGAAGACCGCCAGCGACAACGAACCATCGCCCCGATGTAATGGGATCACCATCTTTTCTCCTCGACCTCCCCATCGTCCGAGAAATCAATTACCGGCGCCGGAACCAATTCCAGGATATTCTGGTAGTCACGTTTTTGCTTGACAGCCAGGTTCGCCGGTTATTGCTTCCACTTTCCAGGTGGTAATGTAAAACATTTATGTTAAGGTCCCTCTGTCCTCTGATTCCCTTCTCCGCCTGTCCCTCTTCCGTTCACCCTTGATACAATTACGTATAGATTGACGGTTCGCTTTTATCAAAACGATTTCAGATTTACTCAGAAAAACACTCTAATTCGTAACAAAAATATTGCGCATATGCGAAGCTTGCGATACAAATCGGATAACGAAGGATATTGCGTTCGCGTTTTTACCGTGTCGTAAATTTCATTGCTGCAACTTTGTTATTAAAGAGTTCTTTGTGCCTCGCGGATGAACGGCTTTTCGCGGAAATTTCATGGTATTAGGAACACCAGCTACAAAGTTTCTCTCCATTGAAAATTAAACTCCTCTATTCAAACGTTTTTTTCAGTCGCAATATATAATCGTTGTTAACAATGAACTACCTAAAGATAATAGCAGCATTGGATGTTAATTAACGCAGCGAATAAAGCAAAGTAAGTTGACGTATCGATGTATGTCTTCTGGAAAGAGACTCGACCATCTATTTAAGATTTCATCGAGCACACCCTGATAAGCTGTCCTAAATGCGGAGCTGGATGAGCGCAGTGTGATATTTCTTTGAATCCGCGGAGCACATTCGAGGCAGAGAAAATCCTCCCAAAAAAGTTCTTTCATCCTCGGAACATATCTGTATCTCGTAATAAGAGGCGTGTTATTATCGTTTAATTGGAAGCGGCAAACAGACTACGTAATAAAATAATTGTGCACGTGCGCCCTGATAACGTGACCTCATCCCTAATCACCTGATGTAACCGTCAAACGTCTAATTTTAATGGAACAGTAGACGACTGCGCCGTGAAATTGCAGTTGATGCCCCTGCAATTAACCAAAATTCGTGAATGATTCGCGAGGTTCAAAGAGCGATGCAGCTGAAGTTTCTGCGCGATAAACGCTCCAGAACTGTTCGGAACGTCGAGCTGTCCGACGCCATGAAAGCCTGCGAGGTACCTTTTTGGACCATAAGTTGGATCGAAAGATAAACGCAAGTCTCTTCATTAAAGGCTACTGCCTCGGCAGAATTCGTCGGGAATGTAGAGGAAGAGATCTCACAATGAGAAGGGAACAAGGAATTCTACCGGAGAGGGGTGGCTTGGATTGGCTATTACGGTAAAAAATTGAAAATACGGGGATCTTTTCAATACAGCAGGAACCGGTTGGTAATTTTCATTCTTTGCTTTTCTTTCATTTCATCAGAGAAATCGTGATCTTGTATTATTTCGCTTGTAGACTTTGTGCGATGACAAGGTTGAAGTCAATTTTCGTTTCGAATAATGTAAAACCAATCAGTTTCAAAGGACTACCGTGGAAATAGAAGGAACTTTTTTTCTTCGACAAACAAAGATATTAAATATATTATTTCCATTGCGGTAAAGGATATTGAATCTGAGAGCTATTTTAATTTATATAGAAAGTACTTTGATTTGCTTTGATTATTTCAATATGTACATATATAATATGCAATTATCGTATATTATTAAAAGATAAATTAACTTTTTCGAGT
The DNA here is from genome assembly GCF_050948175.1 of Xylocopa sonorina. Taxonomy (NCBI): domain Eukaryota; kingdom Metazoa; phylum Arthropoda; class Insecta; order Hymenoptera; family Apidae; genus Xylocopa; species Xylocopa sonorina. The sequence goes on along the minus strand of NC_135202.1, from coordinate 3,911,517 downwards.
GTATAAATGACGTCATCTTTGATTTAGCAATTGCCATGGAAGTCTAGCGTTCGTTGCAAATCAGTCCAATTAATTGCAATAAGAAATAATCTTTGACGGAAACTTTGCTGCCTTCAAAAGACTGCTTATACTCCACCTACCACCTAATTTATTAAACTCCTATCAAACTTTCTACAAATACCACTGCGATGTTTCTAAAAACTATTTAGGTTCCTCTGTTTCCATTTTTCATCGATGAATGAGCATGAACGCTTCTTGAAAGAGCAGAAATAATAGTTTTTATTTTATAATTTAAGCAAAATAAATTTAATCAATATGACGCGTTTGATCTCCTTTCATTCGGAAGAAATCTAGTTTGTTACTGAACACAAAAGTAGTTTGTTAAAACACAAAATACTTCTTTTATACATTTAAACGCACAGTGCAATCTTGTATAATACATATACCCAAGTCTTGACTTCAAATATCAATATAACTTCGTCAGACGTCTCTTCAGTTCTTTACCAATTTCAATAACGAACCCGCCCCATGTCAACTTCACCTTTTAAGATATCTTCAGCAGCAGCGGTGGAATTAACTTCATTAAACGAAATCCAAAAAAAGATTATTTGCTGTTACGTTTTAAGTGTAGAAACGTCACATCGAAATATCTGCTAACGAAGTGTTTTTAACACGTTGAGTACTTCTAATTTTGACTCGATAATATCGTTCGTTTTAAACTTTCGCGCTCCCAAAATGTTATTAACGTTAAGTAACGCCTTCTTCGAGTACCAATTTTACTTGGGATGATGCGTGTCAACCCTTGGGTGCCCAGAACGATACATCACGTATCAACAAATTCACGGAATTCCTCGGTGGACGTTTCAACTTAAGTTATTCCATAAATATTCGATCTTACTATGCATGAACAATCACCGGACGTTTTGAAATTTATTCTAAACCCTCGGGCGATATAAATATTCGGACGACTGTTTAAATTTCATCGGGTCCCAAATTGGCAATTCCCGTGGACCGTATGAAAGTTTCCGTACGTGCACCGGCCACGCGAAACCGGCCGGCCGCTCGCGACACAAAATTAGTAATGACTCGATACGAGTTCGAACTTAATTTAGGCCGGCGGCTAATGGAATGCGGGGTACATCGAAAAACATAGTATCCGTAGCTGGCTCGCATAACCAATGAGAGAGCCTATCTATCCGTGACCCGCGGATAATTAAGCCGCCGCGCGAAATGAGCCGGGGAACTTCGTTACCCGCGAAGATAATCTAACTTTCCACGCGCCTCGTGATTGTTCCGTGCATTATTAGTCGCGGGAATGGTCGTTTTATTATTGACACGACGAACACGGACGTGACGAGGCGTCGCGGCCTCGTCATCTCCGAGGGGAGCCTTGGGGCCACGTAAAGCGAGGCGGTTCCGTGAATTATGAAGAATCCGGGACGGCGAGACCGTTTGGGTCCCGTTGAAACCTCGACTCGAGATTTCGGTAGCCGAATTCAACGGAAATCCGCGCGCAGGTGTATCAAGGCGAGAGGAGATATACGATCTTCCGCTTTCGTGCTCGAAGGCGCGAAATGGCAGGCTGGATTCGTGACTTATAGTCGAAATAAGTAGATGCAAAGTTGCAATATCCGAGGAACGTATAAGGTGGCGCTTGTTTAATAAGGAAACTTGAAGACAAAACCTGAAACGCAAAACCTTCGCATCCAAATCGAGACACGAGAGCAAACCAAAGTTCCATAAAAGGTCGCGTGCCACCTGGACCAAGATTCCCGCCACGGTACGCGCAATTCCAATCTTTTTATCGTTCAGTACGCTAAGCCGGTTGCAACAGGTATCTGCGTCTGTACGCGTGCGAATAAATCTCCGCGAAACGAATAAATCGCGGCGGAATGACTCGCCAGTGAGACAGGATTGAAGAAGAACTCGCGAGTCTCGCGTCTCGCAGTCACGATTTTATAGCCCCAACTCGAACCACCCTGTAATGTTTTACGAATCAGTAGCGAAGGAGTGCGTGCGTGGTACCGCGTCTGGTGTAAAATTGCAATCTTCCGCGAACCGTGGCGACTCGTAAGTGGCCCCCGTATCGTACCCCGTCGCATTTGCCAAGCAAATGGTCAATAGGCGCGCGCGCGCGCCTAAAAGGGGCCGCGTCTACATCTCGTGCATTATAGAGACGGCTCTTCGCCTCGGTTTGGTCCTTACCGGCTTACCATATTGTGTATTCTAAACAACCGAAGGCTGTCCGCTAGCAGACTACCCGGCTCGTCTAGAATTCCATTAGGACGAGCCATTGAGATACGCGCGCAATCGAATGGACGATGAAATCTTAATTTCGATATTAGTCGATGGCGTGAACGCTCGGCTAGCTTCGATCCTGGAATGGTTTCCGGGTCTTCGAGGTCTCCATGAAGCTCCACGCTTTGATCTGGATAGATCTCGAGTTCTCTCTGGTTTCGTTTAGTATTTGTCATGCGTGCATTTTGAGAATAATTACTTAGGACCTTTCGAAATTTTATACGACACTCGTGGAGTTGAATGAGATTGAAATAAAATTTAGAAATTGGTAAAATATAAGTTTAAAAATTTTCAAAAATTTTATCGTAGTTTGTCATTAGTGTTCGACACCGATCGCAAGCTTCTGTCGAGTGTATTCGCGCTTGATTCATCGATCACACTCATATTAGCAGGAATACGATCGAGCTTCGACTGCAATGGATTTAAAACACGGGGCAGTCAAAGAGCGCAGTGCAACATGCCTCGTGAAACACTGATTGCGTAACAATCCGGAATTTTATCCCCCACGGTGGCAATTTTATGATGACGAAGCGGTCTAACGCTTTGCGTGACTATCGATCTGTAACGTTTTCGCACTCAATGATTTCGATCCCGGTAAATATTGTTCGTTTCGCATCCCCGCTTTTTATCCGCGCCGCCCATTTTACACAAGACGAGCGTTTTCCATTTGTTATTTCCCGCGAGTTTATCTTTTATTTTATCATTCCCGTCGGGGAGATTTACGAATGTAAATTTCAAAGCGATCGCTGTTATTCCGGCTCGTTGGTCCGATTTTACGAATGAAATTACGTAAATTAAATGAATTATTGACAGTTGCTCGTCAACAGCTCGGCCTGCATTTCAGCTCTGTCCGCGATTTTAATTAAAACATGGTTAATTCCATCCATCAGGCGGCATTGAAATTTTTCATTTACTCCTTTTTTCCATGTACAGATGTAAACCTCGCATCGAAAAGCTTGACGAGGGATCATTATGGATTTTTATCAATTACTGGCAACCGCATTTTCACACGTCGGTTTTACATAGTAGATTTCAACATTTTATTGTACCTCGCCGAGTGGCATATTATTCCACGAAATGTCTTCCTGTTTTTTATGTTTATAATATTTACTCTATAATTTCGATAACATCTCGAATTTTATTCGATCACTCTGTTGACCAAGTATTTCAGATCGACACTTAAACTATACCATTCACCATCAAAGTAATCGAAAAACCCAAGAATAAGAAATCAAACGTGAGGAATCAAAGCAAACAATAATATTCGTTTACCTCGAAGGGATTATTACATGAATTGAAGTAAGACAAAAACCTGACATTTTAATAATCTCTTTTCTAAATTAAAAAGAAGCGACAAGTACAACGAGAAATATTGGAAAACTTGTTGCTCCCGGCTACAAGCCAATCGTCTTCAAATACGTAGACGTAGACGAGGCCGAGAGGAAAGTGGCTTATCTCATCGCGCGCTTTGTCGCAGCGGCGACGCGGGGGCTGAAATTTTCCGCGACGCTAATAACTTCATCGTAACAACATTCTTAACTACCCGACGCGCGGAGCGAAACTTGCAAATCAAGTTGCCCGGCTCCTTTCGAAACGCGGCGCGGATAGAGCGCTGGCTTCGTTGACAATAGCTAATTCGCGATGGTACACGAACGCCGGGGGCTAATTGAACCGCGCTCGAGTCTACAAGAATATTAGGAGAAACAGCCATTTCACCTTCAACTCTCGACCCCCTCTACCAGTCTCCCTCTCTCTCTCTCTCTTTTTGTCTCTCACCCTTTCTCAGCCTGTTTTCCACTCATCTGGTTGGAGGACGCGCGTATAAACGTCACGCAAATTGTCCCTTTATACCGACTCAGGGGGACATGGAAGCGAACCGCGTTATCCCGTGATTGTCCCGTTCGCGTCCTGCCGCCGCGGTTGTTTCCGGGCTGGACGAAAGGGAACTTGTACACCGACAAACGCGAACAATGGGATCCGTCGCAGTTGGTGAATAATCTCGTTAACATTGGGGGGAGGGGGGAGGTGCAAAGATCGCATCCACGACGGCGATAGGGCACTTATGAAACTGCTACGACCGGTGTACTTGCTTGCCCGACTGCAGCTCGGTTAATTATATTGCTCTTTGAAATTGCATCCCTCTTCGCGATGGGCTGCCGCGGAGTCATCGCAACGGTTTTGCGAATGGAACTTCGCCAACTTTACCACTCACCGTCCTTATTGACGTAGATGTACGTTTTTTTGAATCGTGAAAAGCGCCTCGATGTTTTGCGGACAAAGAGCTGGTTTCGAGACAGGCTTTTGGTATTGGTTTTGTCGTGTTGTTAGTGGAAAGCGTCCGCGGTGTATCCAGAGGAAATGAACTTTGGTGTTTTGTCAAAAATTTGGTCGTTCGTCACCTCGATGTTGACAGAGATCGGTTTCAGAAATTTGTTTGATTCGTCTGGCTAACTCTCGACTGACTAACACCGCTGTACCACTGTGCAATGAATTGTTTCACGTCGAAAAACAAATCGAAAATGTGCAATGGAATTCTCTCGTTTGACCCCTCGTCTCCGAGTAAAATCGAGTTTAGACAGTCGAGCATGCCTGCACTCAACCGAAAACGTTCGATGCAAATATGGACGGAGTTCATATGATGTTCAAGCTGAAAATTAACAAATTGAACCGAACAAATTTCCCAACTGCTACTCCTCGCCTCTGAAATATTTAATCACGCATGGTGCAATACTTTTTTACACTCCTTGTCACGCGTTCTACTGAACAATACGCAACCAGTGTAACGTCGCGAAGTACAAGTAGTACAGGTCAACGTAACGCGAGATCGATTCGATACGTAAAAGTCTGAATCGATCGATGTCATTACCAGCTAATGCCATTGTCCTTTGGTATTGGCGTAGATGAATTAGCGAATTGTCGTCGATGAAACCTGTATCGGTGGTTCGTAAACGTAATCCGTTTAGAACATCGCATTGTCACGGCGCATTGAGCACGGTGTCTATAGCACGCCAGAGGAAACTATACTTCGTTACAGTCGTCATTGTAACGTGTTTCCCTGTTCGAGGGTCTTTGAATGCGCTCGTCGGAAACCAATGGACGCGAAGCACCCAGCCAGGAAGATCATCAGCTTACCAAGGGAAAAAGCTCCGAAGGAGTTCGAAAGAAGTTCTCAGCGGCGGTTGCGCTCGTCTGTGCGCGTGGATCTGCGAGTGTATTGAGCCGCGGAGAACAAACTCCAGCGTCCCTCCCCGTGTAACCTGGCGGAAAATGGACCGACACATTGGAAATGAAAATACGCTCTGGCGTAATTGGAAAAGTAAGTTGGAAAGCCGGAACGCCGCTGGACGTCGTGGTTTCAGAACGTACACGTCCAGTGTAAATCTTCCAGTGTTATAATTGATATTGATTGGCCGTGCGCGGTGTTGTCCGGGTGTTGGAATTAGGGCCAGGGGGTGGTTGGCTCGTCGATTCGATTTGTGTCTTTGGGACACGGTGGTTTGCCGTTTTATTGAATTCTGACGTATTGTGGAAGTATAACGAAGTGTAGTGTACTTTAACTTCTTCGCTTCTTGTTGTTAATTGTCTTGAAAAATAGAGATCTTTCCAACAATCGAATTCTAGTGTATTTTCAAGAACTACCCTCTTTGTACCAATAACTTCAAGAAATGTAAAATTTAAAATTGTATTATGTATCACGAGTGGAGTTTATAATCAGAAAATTTTGTAGAAAATGAATCACTTCGACAAATTTAAAGTTAAGTATTTAATTGAAGAGGATAAGATTTAATTTTAGAAAATGAAAAATTTGCAATAGGTAATTTTCTCGCGTACTCTTTATAAAAATACTACAATATATGATGTGAACTATTTTTATAATAAACCGCGAAAAGCTTGAGAGCAAGAAAGTCGCATAAAACTTGCAGCAGATGAATTATCGTTATCGGTGGAAATTATTCTCGAGAGCTCTCCTCGGCGAACATTTATAGAAGCATCTTACTTTGATCACCGAAGCAATACGCGATCGAGTGGCCGCAACTTGAGATGCTAAGTCCGTCGACGAACCGATGCTTGGTTTATATTAACTTGTCCACGCGTTATTTCCATACCGTGCCACGAACCAGAACCGATAATATTAATTAGCAATTTCACCGTTCGATCGTCGATTCGTCCGACGAGTTTTTAGCGAGTCGCGAGACCCGAGCGATTGCGAGAGGCTTCGTTGCACGCTGGCTTGGAAAATCATTCCTTACTTATCCCCGGCCAATTTCCAGGAGAGACCGCTTGAAATCGAACTCGAAACTACTCTGGGAAATCGATTCTATCCGCGAATCTTATTATACCTCGCTTTTAATTCCACTTCAATGGGAAACTTGTTGAACGTTCGCGTGACAGTGCACACAGCACTTCCGACCAGCGTGATCCGTAAAATGCCGCCTTTGTCTCGGGATCTTTCGACCGTGAATGGTTCCTGGAATCTACGGGAGACGACGAATGGATCGCTTGCGAGCAATAATTGTTATTACGTTGCTGGATAAGTTCGTGAGGTTTTTTAAACAAAAATTGCGTTATTTCGAAAATATTAAGTTTTTAGCAAGTTAACGGTGATCTTCTTATTTCAAACTATCGACAATTTATATTTCTAATATTTTTTACAATATTTTATTGTGCGCGCATGAAAAAATACCACGTATTGCTTCTGTTTACGAAGTAAATTCAATTGATTAAAAACCGTTACTCGATCTTTTCACCGTTAAAGACTGTCCATCGTATTGTCGTTTATTTCACTATAAATTCCGTTTTCCGCGCTCAAACGTTACTGACAGCTTCAGTTATTCGAGTTAAACATTGCACAGCCAACTGCTCAAAACATACGTATCGTACATGGGGAAAAAATACCATCGTAGAACAACGGGAAAATATTTTACACGTTCGTATACACGCTTCACTTTTTACAACCTCTCTCTCCCCTGCAGTTTTAAATGGGAAACCTTATTGTTCAAAAATTCATATCGGGTGTCGATCGCTTCGCCGCTGTTTCGCATCGCCTCGCGTGATCAATTTTGCACGAGTCAACATCCGGAAGCATCGTCGCAAACAAGCGTAACCGGAACTAAACCGGGAGAAACCAGCGAAATTCGAACTCCCAATGAGAACGTAACAATATACCCATCCCCTTAACTCGTAACGAACGATGAACGTCGGCTCGTGTCTGAAAATGCTACGGTAATAACCCACAGCGCGCGTCGAATGATCTGTAACACTCGAAAAGTACGATCCTGCCGGTATTTCGCGACGATGGACCTTGTAGGCCATTCTTTTCGTCCGTCCGCGTAATTATGACGAATCGTCGTTGTCCACTCTCGCCAAATGACGACTATCGCGGTGACGCAAGCTGCCACATTCCGACAACGTGTACGCGGCTTTATTGGATTAAAATGCAATAAAACTCAATTCTATTTTCACGAGCTCTGGGCACACGTGCTACATCGCATCGCGATCCTGATATACTTAACGCTGCGTGCTATGCAACCAAAGAAAACGGCGAACCTACATCTATGAAAATGTGTAGAACAAAGTACGAGTAATTATTAATTAATTGCGAGACATGAAATAACTTTCTAATTATTAATATCAGAACTACCATTGGCATAACACATAGATTTGTAACATCTTATAGAGATTGTACGATTTTATAAAATGTATTTCTGGGTATTTTCTGTAATTTGTTTTTCATTTATAAGATTTTTTAATACATTTTTGTTATCGCGTTTTCGTTGGAATTAGTTGGCACGCTTTAATCGTCGTTAGTTATAGCGATAATTCGCCACATTGACGTGCCTTGCAGGATGAACAGGCTACTCCCTGTTCGTGGTAAAAAAAACTTTAATGAAGAAAGTTAACATTTAATGAGTTAATCAGAGTACGCGAAGTGAGAAAATAAGTAATGAGGTGGTTGTACACCACGTCCGTCTTCCGTAGTAACCGTGCTTCACGTAGTTGTAGTCTCATTTACCTTGTTGACGAAAACGAGGCGCGATTTAAAAGTATTTCAATCGACTGTTATAAGACACATCTTCCGCTAATTTCATTAAAACGATACACGTTGTCAAAGATAATACCTCGAACAATTTACATTTTACAATACAAACAAAACGACCAATCCTCGCCAGTAATTCTCAGCTACGTTTAACAGTAGTTCCAATTTCAAGAATACATAAAACAACACCTAATTCAAATCCTCGCAGTCTTACACGAATAAACGACACAAGACAGGTCACAGTAGAAACGACCAATTCCCAGTCCATCGAGCAAATATTTCACAACCTCATCGTCGCCGCAAATAGTCGAGCTTCTAACGGAACCAGGTAGCTCCACGATTACGCGGTGCGACACGAAAAATTTCGTCCGCGACCGTAACACGGAAGCTGGTGTCTGCGATCGTCTATTATGCAGCGGCCGGTTTGCATTATTTAGAGTACACCTGGAGAAGGAGAAACGGGTAGCATCGGCGGCGTCGCTGTTTAATGGCCGCCGCGGCTCTCGACGCCGCGTGAAACCGGGTGCCGCCGGGTAGTTTCCCCAGGCGCTGCCCGCAGAGCGCCCCCTAAATTAGATATCATATTCATCGCGGCGTTTGTAAGCGTCACCCGTAACGCGGCCTAACAGCACGCGGCCGAATTCATTATTCCGTTCGTGGAGCGATTGCGGCCTCTCAGATCCTGGGACGGACGAGGAGGGACGGGAACAGGGTCGAGGATTACGAGGATGGAAACGTGGGAGGAGCGCCGTACCGTAATGCCTTATTCGAGACTGAGCCCTCTGACTGGAAAATCTTTGCTTCCTCTTCTCCCCTTTTTTTTTTCTCTCCCTCTCTCCCTCTTTCCATTCTTCAGGGAAAATGTTAATCCAGCGGAAACCTGGCTGCTTGCCAATGATCGCGAACGGTCGAGTAGGACACGCGGAAGTGCCACTCGCGAATTTAAGCGGTCGGTAATTTCGCGACCTGTACGAGGAATGATTTCCTCTGGAGAACGACTCGCGAGTATCGAAGGGTGAAATGATCGCGATTTTTGGCGAGTTTTAAGACGGATTGCTTTCTGTATGTTTGTTAGCGATGCGTCAATCGCAATGTTGCTTTATATGTATACGTAATTTGTGATTAACGCGATGAAGATAATATCTGTTTGTAGTAACACGAATGGTCTAAGATTAATGCACGTTGTATAAATGTTTTAAGTGCTCCAAGCAAAATGTTACGTTTCATTTTGCTCGTTCTGTTTTCCTGTCGTTTTCACGCCTCTTATTCTCTATGGGAAAGCGACCGTGGAAAACTCGTACTAAAATTTCGTTCAACTTACTCGAAGCATTAATTCAATGGTGAATAATAGGGGATGTGATTATTCCAGAGGGACAGGCTACTTGCGGACGGTTTGAAACAGCTGGGGAGATGAACAGTTGCGACAGGCGTTATTAAATTCTTAATACGTGTCCGCTTGGAAAATAAAACGGCCTGCTTATTCGATTGCGGTTGATCTTGAATAATTTAGCGATCGGTTGAGTACCATCACGCGTATATTTTATAGGATTAAGTGCTGGTTGGACATGGGTAATTGATTCTTTCCGTGGAATATTGGAATACTCGAAATGTGATGGCCGACTATCGTGTACTCGTGTCGATAACACTTTGGCAAACATTATTTCTAATTATTCATTAAGCGACGGTTGTACAACTGTTATTAAATTACACGCTGCTACTTAACGATTATCATTTATGTATAACCTGTACAACTCATTGAATTATTAGCTACCACTGTATTGTACCACAAGCATTGCATTCGTTTTATCGCAATTTCCGAAAAGCACTGCAAAACGTACTTCATCGTTTCCACGTAAAAGAAAAGTTATCCCCGTCGTAATCGTAAAGCATAATTCCGCTTCGCAAAATTTACTTTGCCTTGGTGCTTTCATCGTCCGATGGAGATTGTAAAAATTCCACCGTGTGTCTCGTATCTCAATTCAATTCGCACGCACGCGGTAAAAAAAGTATTGTCGGTTCAATCGCGCGGAACGTTTCTTATCCGCCGGTCGTCTGAGCGCGGGTAAATTAATAACCGCGCTGAGCAAAATCGCGCAATGTCCGGCCGCAGGATATTACTCGGCTCGTTCACGGTGGCCAGTGTATTTTGTCACTCGCGTCAAATTAATTCCTTTCATACCTAAGCCAAGAATCTCATTAGCCAAGCGAGAGAGAGAGAGAGAGAGAGGGGGGGGAGGGCGCGTGAATTCGCAACTAACACGGAAGATCCAAAGCGCCCCGTGAAAGCAGTAATTCAAACTTATCCGACGATCAGATAACGCTCCACGGGAACACGTGCCTTTCAACCTGCCCCACGTAAGAACCGGCGCCAGCCTCGAATGGGATAGATACAAATTTACCCAGCATTCCCCGGATCTGTGACAAGGATCTAAGCGCGCTTTTCCGTGGAACGATGTTTGCGGACGTGTTACAGGCGGATGCACACCTGAACGCCTTCGTCGCGCAAGAAACACGTCCGTTATTCGAACGTAGCGCTGGAACGATTACAAGAACGTTCCGTTGGATCATTTTCGCGGTGCATCGCGGGGTGGTAACCGCGTCGAGCGCCCTGGCGGTGTCGAATACCGTGGCGCAACGGGGTTGGAATTTTATTGGCGGCAGAAACAAGGGGGACGGCGGCGCGAAGGTGTGTTTGACTCTGTTGTCGGTTATAGGGAATTGAAAATCGATGATGGGCTTTCGGGTTTCGGTGGGAACGCGATACACCCGTTGTTCTTTCGACAGTGTCCTTCCCAGGGATTTGTCGCAGGAAATTTATTTCAAATGGACGCACGCGTGCGAAGCTACGTACAGGAATCGCGATTTAGGTGAATTAGCGCTCCCTACTGCGAAATATATTTTCAGAATATCATTCGAGTTTCAGCGCTCTTTCATTTTTTCTTTTTTACGTTGGTTACGCATTTCCATGTTATAGAAGAAAATACATTGAAAAATATTCATTCTATCACAAAATCGTTTCTCCATTGTAATAAAAGTTTCATCGAAGGTTACTAGAACCTTTTATCACTACTGTAACGAACAAATAAATTTCGCGAGTAAAATTACACATCTCAGTGCAAACAGCAATAATATATCTTGCATCCCTGCCTGCGTCCACAAGTTTAGCTATTTCCGTCGCAGAGGGATGCCAGCCAACGCGCTAGAAAGCTACGCGAATTCATCACCGACGAAACTAACTACCCCTCTCGCGTCAACTTGGCAAGAAGCAACCCCGCGACCGCCTGACAAATATTTTTCCAAGCTCCTCGATTAAACGTTACAACCCGCGGGCGAGACGCTACTCGACCACCACCTAGCGTTGTTTCTCCGACGGAAACGACACGAACAAACCCTCCCCGCGTTTACCCCATGATCGTTTACCTCGCGTCGAATATAATGCGCAATTAAACTTGAAATCGAGCCGTCCACGGACGAGAATCGGACCGATATCGCCGCTGACCCGATCGCCTTTGTGTCCAAGGTTATTGTAACCCGAGCGTTTTCCGGTTCCATCGCGGCTACTTCGAATGGGGCGCGGTTACGTCCTCGACGCCGGTCTCGAGGCTGAAACAGAGCCGGCGGAAACAACAGTTATTGTTCCATTGGTGCGCGTGCACCAGAGTATACCAGGGACTTCCGAACGTACCGTCAAGTCAGTGGTCCTGTCCGCAACTTCGACAATAACAGAAGGTGACGGGCCAGGGTGAATGAACCGGCGTCTCGCAATTGATTCGTTCGGACGTGGCGAAGGATGCGACACGAAAGACATTCTGCACCGCGACAGCTTTGTCCTTGAACCGTGGCTGACTTGGGGACACGCGTGAAGACGCGAACGTTATTACGAGCCAATAACAGTTCCAACTTGAAGGAAGTTTGCTCGAGGAAATGTCTTTGACGCAAACGCTACTATTTGCAGTTTCTACAATGCCAGCGATTATCAGGGCTCCTCAAAAGGGAGCTTTAACTTACGAGGGTTGTATTGGAGACCGCGAGATTTGGCTAGCGGACTTTTTAAGAGCTTTGTGAGGTTAACTCGCTGTGGTTATGAGAGGGATGCACTTTTAATCGAGAAGATGAAAAGAGCTTATTGTCGCGGGTGGAAACTCAAAGACCGCATTACAGAAAGAGATACGCTTTGGGTTCAAAGGTGCTGTCCGTGAGCGTGCTCCATTGATCGCGCGGACCACTACGTACGTAAGTCTTCCAAGGCGATGGGCACCTAGAAAGCGCCGTCGAATAAGTGTCCTTGACCGGCTAGATCTATTGGTTCTTGTAGCGCGACCGTGCACGCTTGTACATATGCTCGGAAGCTTCGCTCTGAAGACTGTCCTCGAACAATGAAAGCCTTTGGTACACGGTGACCGTAATATTAGACGGCCAGTTTTATATACTTGTTCTGTCTGCGAGGAACTTTAGTCCAAAGCTTTTATGTCGCTGGTACGGATTATAAAACTCGTTCGAGTTGATGAGATCGAGAGCTAATGGTAGCAACAGTGGGCTATGAGATCTTGTTGATAGCAAGTCGATTAGACGCCAAAATGACTGCTGCGTGTATACCAGGTGAGCAGTAAATGTTGGTCGAACGGTTAGGGGATGATCTTGGAAGCCGAAATAAAGCGAGAATGGAGTACGATGTAGTTACGTCAGAGGGTTCGCGTTTTTAGATGTATTGCTTTGTGTGCTTGTCAAATATACGTGTATGCGTAGCGAAAGCTTCTTTTTAATCAGATACAATTCTAGGAATTAATTCCGTTGCAATTTTCAGGATTTGTTTGCTGAAAAATATTTTCGCGAGAAAGCAATTTCATCGCCTTAAAATCGATCCATGCAAATGAACAAACAACGACTAGAAAAGTTATTTTACTGAAAAATAAAGCGTGAAATCAAATTGCGCCATAGTCGATCCAGCTTGGATACCAAACTGGCCGTCTAAATTATTCCGGCAACGTTTGCCAAACACCGGGTATAACGCAGAGGCGTCGCGACGCCTCGACTTTGTACTAGCTCCCGGCTAACGATGCTATCGGGGGGGTTGACTTCTATTGGGCTGACGCGATGCACGCTAGACCGCGCTCTCTGCTCGATTATCGGGCAAGGACAAAGTGCACGCATTTGACTGCGCCGTGATAATCGGCAATTACCGCCGTATCGTGATCACGTACCCGATCCCCGTGCAGAACGCCGTGACGTGCGAGCATTTTTGATCGATGCTCGTTCTGCTCGATTGCGCGCGAACACTTTGCGAATACCAGCGCGCTTGCCCTTTATTTCTCGAGAAGAAGAATGGGTGTACGCGCCCGTTTTCGCGTTCATTCGTCCCGATACAGAATAAATATGACTGAAGAAATTTTGTTTCTCACTATTGCGTGTGGTATTTTGCTATACGTTGGCCATGGAGTATTGAAATATTTACGAAAATTCGAACTTTCGAAAGTTCTCAGGAACGCAGCATCCCAGTGCAAACACAAAGTACTTGTTTCAACAGCAGGATAAATCGAGACGGAATAATTCCTTACTTTACATTCTTTTACCGGATTCTACTCCCCGTGTAACTCGCTTCAAATTCCCTAGATACTTGCGACGCTTGTTGTACGTACTCTCTAAAACTTTACGCTCGATGTTCTCGCTAAAAGTCCACTCTCGCTACGCATAGACCACCCTTAAGTACGTTCACTCCCACACGCGTACAAACGTCGCCCATGTACGCTATTACCATCCAACAATTCCGACGCTGGCGCCAAGGACATTCCGTGAATGCCTACTTTCTGAACATTGTAGATATGAACTTTTTCCTCATCTTTGCTAGAAAACACATCAATCTATGACTACTTTCTATTCTCTGCATTACATTTGTATCGTTTCAATTTTTACGCGTCTAATTCACAGTTTAATTTTGGGTGATGTTAAAGTATGAGAAAATTATGCACAAATTTATATTTTAATTACACAAGATTTTAGTTCGTACGCACTTTGGGATTAGTGTTTTCTAGTAATTCAGTAATTCGTAGGAGAATTGAAATATTCGTTAAATATAGAGTGTAATGGGCGCGAGACAAATGTTTTACCTCGAGTGCAATAGCGTCGAGATTGCGATCAGGGCTGCGAGATGACACTGACAGTTTATTGTAACACAAAACCATCCTTTTAAAAGCTGCATCTAAGCTTTCAGACCACTCTCTGAAGATATAGAGCGGCCCATTCTTGACCTGTTGCGTTAAAAGCAACGCTCCCTCACAGGCTGTTCTTAAAATATGAAACAATAACGTGCGGCAAGTTGAGGGTGAATTGTGGACTCTTTGACTGTAATGCCAGTAAAACTGTCTTTGCGGTTTAAGATCGTACATTATAGATAACGTAACTGATCTATTATTTTAAATGAAATATGTAGTTAGTACACTTTCTTGTACTTCAATTATTGTCTGAGCAGACATTTATATAGCATATGGTACATTATTTTTGAAGATTCGAAAAGCAGACATTCATATAGCATATGATACATTATTTTTGAAGATTATGTGCAATAAAAGTACGATGTACAATTGGATATTATGTGAGCGCATAAAATATAAATTTTAAATAACTGTTGGATTTATTCGAATTTTTATGGTAGATTGCAAGCAACACGTAAGATATTTATAACAGCAATTTAATTCCTCTCTGTCCGTTTGTAACTTCCTCATCAGTGTAAAATATAAAGTACACCAGTTGAGTCGAATTCGATTACGCCGGACAAAATTCTTCGATCGAATCGAATCTGATTACGTTCGACAGAATTGAGTTCTCAATCAAATCTGATTACACGTCGACAAATTTCTGATTTCCCGTCTGCTGTCCAGATATTTCTTTTCGTTCAATTTCGACAATTCCAACCGCGCCGTACGAAACAAATCGTTCGACTGTTCATTCGAAAACGATTTTCCGTCGTAAGCATTTCGTTTCTACAAACGTAACGGAATGAATGATCGCATGACGAAACTTCGTTTCAATCCTTGCGGAACAGGAACGTTTTCGCTTCTTCGTTCCAATCTTAATAATTCTCACTACTTTTGCATAAACAAACTTTTAACATCACGCTTGAAAGTAAGATAAATCAATGTGGTAAAAAGATATTACCTTCAACCAATTCAGAAGTCTGTTAGAATACAATTACCAAAGAACTTTACACACCACAGACGACATAAATCATTAGAGTTACAAATTCGTAAAGTACCCCGCGCACATGATTGATCGCAGCTCGTTAACCTGTTGCAATTTTTTATCGACGTTTCCTTCTCCCAAAAAACTGTATACTAATGCCAATTTACGATTCTAATTTCCCCTTTATGAATTTCATAGGGGTAGCGAATACTGGGAACACCGAGGGAATTGCGCCTACCTACTTTGCAATACATTACCACGAATTGTGTAATATTCAGCAGAAGAGAGTTCACGGAAGAAAATTCCTCGAATTAAATCGGGCCGAAAACTCGCGCAGTTTACACAGTCGCCTCGATGAAAGGTTCATTTTGATAAAACTCCAAAAATTCAGCGATCGAATCGCAGGGAAATCCTTGGAGAATTTGGCGAGGGTTACGATTTATCAGGGAATCTCATGAATTTTTGCCTGTTTGTATTCCCAACATTTCCACAGTTCCGGGGTCCGTGAGTCGCGCGAAACGTCGGGTATTCCGTAGGAAATCGTGGCGAACACCTACAAATCAAATTCACGTCGCCGCTTTAAATCTATGCCGGTGGATTTTCATTATTACCATTCGCGCATTCGTTGCCAGCCGCCCGATCGACAAATCAGATCGGGCACGGGGGCGCCCCCGCGACTTTGACGAAAGTTCGTGCGGCGCAACCGAACGAGCTTCTCGGGGACGCTCATGAATTTCTATCGCCGCGCACTCCTCGACCTCTTCGACTCCTGAGAGCTGGAATCGCCGCGGCGCGCACCAAGTAATGCGATTCCGCGCGTTCGCGAATTAAATTCGCGTTTTTCATTAGCTCCGCGGCGCGTCGCGCACGGACGCCCGATTATTGCGAGCAGGACGACCCTACGGGGTGAAATGAGATAAAAATGAAGAGCAGCGGAATAGCGTTCGAGATTTTGTCGCCAAGAGGAACGACTTCGAAAATCCTTCGCGTACGAACGCGCTGATAATAAGATCCTATAAGCCAGCGAGGGATGAGTTCGCGGGCAGTCACAATTCAACGTGGTTTGCAAGGCCTCGTGGACTCTCGCCGTTAGACTTTCGAAGTCGTTTTGCTTGGAGATAAGTCTGCTCTTATTTTGCCCAACGGAGAACAACCCCTTTTGCGTACTCAATCCATGCATTTCCTTTGCATTAACTAATTTTTAACTAAAATTCGTCACTCTTTCCTGCCACCTTCGTTAACCCTTTCTTGCCCCTATTAGTCGCCTCTTACGCCAAGCAGGGGATACCGTGGGTCTATTCTGATCCCCACCGCACAGGGATTCGTACTGTTCAATTGGAAACTAGCCAGTATTTTTAATTCATTGCGTACACATTTAAATTACGATGCTTTTAAATTCAGGGGGAATTTATATTCAATTCCTTGGAACGGACTGACAGAATTTAAAAATGAATCCCTTTCATCTCTTAATGCGAGCCACGATGCCATACGACGGCTGATTTCATTGCTATTTATATGTTTGATTAGTACATGGCTATTCATGAAAATTTCATACGGCTTCGGTTACCACCGTCCCAAATGAAATTTATGCTTGCGCGATTCTTAATTATCACTGCCTGATAAAAATGCATCCGCTGATAAAAATTCATTACAAAACGCGAACTCCAATTAATGGTGGTTTTGACGGGGACTCGCGCATTCGACTATTCCAATGGTATTCGTAAAAATGTTGTGCGCGCCTGTTCACAAATAAATCCATCTTCGTAACGTTCCTCTCTACGCGAAAGAAGCGAAATCGTTAATGATACAATACTGTACCAAAAATGATATTTCATGCACGGTACTCGTTAACATTTCCGTAACTCGGTTAAAGCTGCCGCGAGTTATTAAGGGTGCATCGACAAACAACTGCCGCGCGGTAACTCGGTTTTACCACCGGAAACACCCGGCCACATTTTCCACCCAGCGTCACGCAAAAAGCGGTCGCTCGCGGTATCTCGTCGCGCGCGCGCTGTTTTTCGGGTTAAACAGAGGGACGCGTAGCCGCTAGTTCACCGTTGCGTGTGTACGCGTTAAGCAAATGCGATGTAAAACGTCAGAAGGCCAGGAATAATGGCGGTGGCCGCGGCGCAGACGGCGAAAGTATTTCCGCGCGAGATTGATTGACGAAACGCTGACAGGGTATTACAGAGTTCGCCCGTTGGGTAACGCCCAGTCCATAATAAATATTCAAAACACCGGGACGTCGAAACGACAGCGCCTTTTCGGAACGGGTCCGCGCTATCGAACCGGCCCGATTGCAATCTCCACGGCCCATTTGTGCGCGCCGCGCCGGCTATTGTTGTTCCTATGCAATTTCCCACCGCTGTGCATTTTTAACGTCAACAAATACAGGCATTCTCAATTACAGGCTGGCGCGCGTCCGCGTTTCCACGGTTTTTGCCGGAAATACGGGGCGACCGCGCGCGCGGTTGACACGTACTTACGGCCACCGACGCCGCCCGTCGCGCTGCCGCGATTCCTCGTCGATTTTAATTAGAATCATTTTCGTGTATTTAACGCGCGGACGGGCTCGCGCACGTTAATTGAATTAATTATCCCGCGGAACTCCGATCGCGACTGATGGCGACACGGGAGCCAAGCCGCGTGAAATAAAAAAGCGAAGGGGTCGCGAGTGGAAGCAGCGAAGAGCGTGGAAGAGAAGGACGCCGCTATACGAAACCCTCGCCAGCTATTTTGGCCCTTGCTCGAGCTTTCTCGGTCGTTTTCCAATTCGGATAAGCGTAAAGGAAAGAAGTTCTCTACATTTTGTTCCCCTCCCGCGACACTTCTCCTTCGAGCCTTTCTATCTCTTTTTCTGCTCGTACACGCTGACCGTCGCTCGCCAATTTCAAATTCGCTTGGTTCGCGCACTGTTTGACAAACGACGCGGCAATCATTACCGGTCGATGCGCCTCGACGTGTTTATGCAGGCCCTTGGACGCGTGTATACGAATAACGGCCAGGCGAGAGGCTAGTTAGGACGTAATTCCATAATGGTGGCATGCACGAAAAATCACGATAACGAGGTGCGTTTTCGACGAGCCGTGCGCACCAGGCAGGTATGTATAAGTGAAAAATGATCGCTCGGGGGACGGAAAACGGATCGGTTGATCGGGCTCGGAATCGATTGCGAGGATAACGAGGGGCCGCGTTGCTTGCCAGCGCGAACGTTTCGCAGTCACGCCTTCCTCGTACCTTCGATTTTACAATGTCCCGCTTCGAATGTGTGACAAACGAACGGCAATTCGTTTCCGTTTCGTAGTACAGTGTGTCCGCGTATCTGGTGATTTTCTTTTTTTATCCCTCTCTTAATTCAATTAAATAGAAGTACCATCAAGCTATACTGAACTGCTTGACTGAGAATGTTCCTTCAATTTGCGAATCAAGTCGAGCTCCTTTCAAGTGCTCTTCGATTTCTAACTGTTCCTTGGTTCGCGCGGATCGAGTACCTTGCATTTACCACGAATCAGCGAAATGAAAGCCAAAACTCGGCTTGGTAGAAATAAAATGGAACTCTGCTCGGTACCAACGATTTCGTTCAACGTGCGATCAATACTTAGACTGAAGCGTCTTTTTTTGCAAGATTTTGCAAGTGTGGAATCTAATGAACGCAAATATGAATAGGAACAATGATAACAATCGTTAATCGGACCATGGTGATTAATAATAGCGAGTCGTTAAATCCAGTACTACAAAGGGTGGCAGCGTGAAGCGGGTGGGAGAAGGGGGTGAATAGGGTGCGAGGACGAATCAGCTATTTGCGAGGTGCTCAGGATAAATACGACGATAGGACGACCGAAAGAAAGGCAAGCCAAAGTGGATATTAGATGCCAGAAGTCCGTATTAATAATTAATGCAGCGTAACGACCGTGTCTTGCGAGTCAAGTGGCTCTTCCTGGGGACAACGCCGTTCGCATAAAGAAAAGAGAGGAGAAAGAAAGCGACAGTGGACCGACAGGGGATGAGGAGGAAGAGTGGAAGCGGCGGAAGAAAGGAGGACGGCGGAGGGAAGGAAGAAGCTTGAACAAACAAAGCGCGCAGACCGTGCAGCTACTTATCTCGACGCAGCTCTGCAGAAACAAGAAAGACTGACTCGACAGCTCGGCAATGACCCAGCTTTATGAATGCACGAGGAAAAGTGCGCTTCCCTCGTGCCTCGCCGCCCCTCCGACTGGCACCGAATTTCTCGCGTCTTCCGGCTCTCGTTGCGACGGACTTGGCTACTTTCCATTCCCGCGAATATCCGTTTTCTTTGTCACAGATGTTCCTAATTTTCGTACGTCGGTTTACGACGACTGAGGGAAAGAAAAAGAGAGACCTAACGGCGTGAAAGCAGCGAAACGGTGCGGCGTTGTCTACGAGGGCGGCGAAGATTGCGGTCAGCTGCGAGATGAGCTGTGTACGATGGACCAACGCTAGGTTTCAGTTGATCAAGTCCAGAAATGAAAGGCGTAGAAAATGAATGAACGATAAAAATTCGCAGAATAAATCGTGCACCTTTGGTGGACGAATTTTAGAAAATTCGAAATCGGATTCATCAGGAAAATTAACTATTAATCGTAATTGTACGAGTAAATACCACTAACGGTATTACATTACTATTCTAATTGCCTGTTTCTACCTTGTACACTAATTAATCACAAATTAATTCCACTGATACCACTGTATTTTTGTTAGGTAATTAAATGTTATCATACAGGTTAAATAGGCAAAATTATATTATGACACGCTCAGCTATTAATTAATAGCCCGTGTTTACATTCAATCACTTATCATTGACAGTCTGCCGCTAGTTTGTGGAGCATATTACACTATTTAGCATCGATTGACATTTTGATATCGAGCATACCTGTTTACCCTCAAATGACATTTGCGAGACTTCAATTATACTCTGAGATCGTCGCACGTTAGACCCGCCGCGCGCGAGCTCCAGTTCGATCGTCATTACAATTCCGTGCGGCCGCAACTTCCGAAATTCCCGGTTCGCCGTCCATCGAATTAAGCACGTCGCCCTCTGATCGACGGAAATTAATCGCGATTTCCACGCGCGCCGTTGTGCCCCAAGATTTTTCAACTATTTTAAATTCCTGGCTGGCGGCCCGCTACGAATTCCCGCTGCGTGCCCGGTGAATTATGGTTATTTTTCGGGATCGCGGTAAGTCCAGTAACGCTGATAGAGGGGCAGGGGACGTGGCATTGTTCGTGAGATTACTCACGTTTTCGTAACCTCCAGGTAGCCCTTGGCGTCGAACCGTTCGATCACTTGGCCGGACGGTAAGCCCTCTGGATAATGCAAACGGTTTCCGTAGGGCATCCTGGGAAATCGGCTTAACCAATGCGGCTAAAAGATCGTTTCCAAACGTGGTCATTACGAATCCGGTCACATGCTACAAATGCCTTGTTTCCGATACCCGAGAGGGCCCCGTCGCTATTGATAGCCGAGGACATTAAAGGGGAAAAGAATTTCCCGCGAGAAACGGGTGCACGATCAGTTATTCAATCGAGTAATCGATTTTATATTAAATATACCAGCGACTTTTATTCAGCCTCCTTACCACGCTCGATGAAGTTAACATCGTTTCGACTGTTTATCGCAATTCGATTAGACTGCATAAAAAAGTTAAAAATCAATTTCGTTCTTTTACTGATTCGCCTACGTCGTAGTCACGTGGATTTTTTTCTGTTTCGCACGCTATTCAGGCATTCGTGGAAATCGCGATTTCAAATCTGAAACAGCTACTCGCAATCGTTCGCATCGCATGCACCCTCACGTACTCCAAACGTACCACGCAGCACACGCGTACTATCTTTCGCCTCGCCAATAGTACGTTTCAAGTTTTTCTAAACGCAACAAACAGTAAGGAACAAGAAAGCTACTAGTAAATTTATAACGCGTCATGAATATTTCGAAACGCACGCATCTTCTCTCATACTAGATTCTATTCAATTATCCAAAATTTTGCCTTCACGCTCCTCGCTACGGGCCCTCGTAACACCCACGATATAATTAACGAACGTTAGCGTGATAAAAAAGAATGCATCACGGCCGGAAAATCTTCCATCCATTGTTCCTAAAACGAAAAAAAAAAAAGATTCTCATCTTCCATGGTACGCTGGCAAGAAATATATTCCCGAGGAAAATGTCGGAATTCCCTTAGCTGTACCATTACGTTACCACCGGTGGCCAGATGGATTTCACGGCTAAACGGCCGCCGTTATTTTTCACCGCGCTAACTATTATTAACGAAAAGATACATCTATCCCCGCGGGTTAATGCGTTTTTAATTACACGTTATATGCCCACCGGCGGAAGATGAATTTCGCTATTCCCGCCGCTTTTTTCTCCTGCGCGCCAACGGGAGCGCCATTGAACGACGGGCTGCCCCCTCTCCAGCTTCTATCCCGAATTTATGTCCCCCGGTTCCACCTATTCATAATCCCGTAAAAAGAACGCGGTATCTTACGCGGCTGATGGTGTTTGTCGTTTCTTGCCGGGCCATTCGACGCCGGAATTTAATCGCCGGGACGGTTAACTGCGCTGTAATGAAGTTCCCGTAACGATCGCGCGGAAATGTTAACCGAGTTCGAAACTCTTGGATACGAATAAAGTGAATTGTCGCCGGTAGTTTAGACTTTGCCCATCAATTAACGGGGGGGAGCAATTTTCTGGCCGTTGGTAGGAAAAATAGAGCGTCGCGAGGCGACGTCCACGGTCTGTCAACAGGGTTGTCGGGACGGGGCGAGGGCTGGGGGGGTCGAAATCCGCGCGGCGAATGAAAAATTTCGATGCCAACACTCTCTGTGCACGCGCACGTAACGGTCGATCCGTTCTAACGAACGGGACGAATTCCGTCGATGGTTTCGCCGATGGTAAATCGCGCGACGCGCCGCTCGAAATCGATTTTCGTTCGGAGGAGAATGTCCGCCATCGGCGCGGGCGTAACTCGAGGGGGGTGCAAGCGTTGCGCGGAGTGTCGAAAGGAAATCGTTTTGATGAAAGATGCTCTCCTGCGAAACAGCCTCTTCCGGGTGTTAAATCAATTACGAGATAATGCTGGCCCAGTTCTTGTTGCCTGCGTCCTCCCCCCCTACGGTTCCAGTCATTATTGTTGCGCGAATGCGATTCGCGAACGAATTTCGCCCTTTGATGCGAGCGTTAATTGCTTTGTACTTCGCGCCGGGTGTTTCTCTAAACCTGATGGAACGGAGGAGCAATTTTCTTTCAGCGAGATGAATGAAAAAATGTAAAATGAGGAGCTTTCTCTTTTATATGGGACTTCGTTGGGGCGAGATTGAAAAATCGTCAGCTGCGTGCTCGTAGGATTGGGAAAAATTATTGTGTCAAATGCAATTTCGTTGTTTTTCAGCTTGGTCTTGTTTCAGCTTTCGGATTAATTTTTTGAAATCTCTCCCAAAGGTGACGTAAACACTCTGTGTATGCATGAAACATCGTATGTGTAGATATTTTAATAGCGAACATTTTTAAAGTAATATAAAGAGACATAGACATAGTGGTATACGAAGGTTATTGTAAAATTATAAAAAGTGCTGTGAAATGATCGCATAAAATGGTGGTAAATGTACACCTTTATCTTAATGAAATAACTGAAACATTAAGATGAGAAATTGATTTTTGTAAAGGCTGTTAGTGTCTGTGGAGTTTATTGGAAATGTGTCACCGTCAATACAAAGGGGGATGCTGAACATTGTTATCTGGGGCAACTTTATTCCCTCTTATCTTCTAAGAACATTGTTCACGCTATGCTGAAGCTACACCCGATACTTCAACTTCCAATTACTTTCAAAGTAAGAGCAATGAAGTATACATACATTCTGAATTAACTTACGTTGCTTGGAAATAGACCGTGAATGGTTATCGCAAATTCGTCTCTCCCTAAAGAACTACAACTGATTACAAATTTCCATTCAGATTAATTTACAATATTTTAAATATGGAAACAAAGTTAACGAAGGCGGAAAGGAACTTTCTACAATAAAATACATAAAGATTAAAAGTTCATTAAACTGGCACTACCCACTCGACATTTCTTTCCTAATTAAATTGATACAGGGATTAATCTTATAATTGAATATCAAATGAGGAAAATTTCCCTCGAGAAAGTACACTATAACGAGAAATCACTTAAAGCTCGCCTCGAACTTGTCGCAGCTTATCGATCAAACTTCGAAGCGAAATTTTTTCACCGCTGGATGGTCGACCGTTCGAATCGTACCACATAATTAACAGCATAATATCGACGCGTTAACGTCGGAAATGAATTTTCCACTCATAATCGTGTCATCAAAATGGCGCGCGATAAATTTCGGCCAGCGGAACACTCGAATCGGATAGCCAATATTCCTCGAGAGATTCACTGCCAGGGAAATAACCCGATTCTGCATTAATTAAAAATTTCACCGCGCAGCGACATTAAAATTTCAAAAGGTCCATCGCGCGCACAGTTCGCGCGTAAACTTTTATGATGCATCCTTTGGTTCCTGTTAATCCTCGCCGTGCTTCCACCCCTCTCTCTCTCTCACTCTCTCTCTCTCTCACCCTTGGTTCTTCTCTCGGCATATCTTCGACTCGCATCGAATGTAAGCAGGAGAATTTAAATTAACGATAATTTGAGCCGCGGGTACGCAAACTGATCCTTGGCAATTCTACGCCCGTTCGTTTAATCGCCTTTAGCCTTTCGTTCCCGCCGCGACTTAACGCGGTGATAACATCGCGAACGTTTTCAGCCACCCGAACACCGAATACGATTCCGTTAACGCGATCGTTCCACTCGCGCCGATTTAATTAATAATTTCAACCGCCCTCGAAAACGCGCCAGCCCTCCCGGCTAATGAATCTCGCCGTTCGAATGTTTATTAAGAGAACTCGGGGTCTCGATTACGGCCGGTGAAATTGCGATAAAAATATTTATGGAGTGTATCGTGTCGATTGATTTTCGGCTCGCGCGCAGTTTCAGTACCGTTTCTGACGATTCTGCGTGTAACGCAGTTCGTTCTTGTATGCGATTTACGAGCAAGTTACGAGCGAGTTACGACGTACGATTAAATTGATGAATTAAAAAATTTCCCCTTTGTTTTATTGTTCCGAGCGTGCCTTTTAGCGCGGAAAGAATGAAATGTACTTTGGCATTAAAATGCGCTCTGTTATGCCCATGAAAATAACTGCGGGACGCGTGCAGAGAGAGCTTAAACACGATTGACAGGTCAGTATTGTATTGTGTCCAGATTACTTCAGTTTACACGCGCCCGTACAGATTAAATTTTACATATCGACTGTCATAGGGAAAAAGAGGATACGCGACTGTAAGCTGACAATTGTGCACCCTGTACATACCGCCCCGTGACGATCACATAACAGATATCGTGCCAAAATTCAATGGAAGGATATACCGTTCGTAAAATATCCAATATCGAAACGCGAAACGGCTTTAGAATACATTTTTTCAACACCCAATGACGGTACAATTTCCGTCGTAATAACGTTCGCTCGCGCGGACGTTAATTACGAGGCGAACGATAATTCAGACAATATTATCGCCATTAAGGTTACATCTCTTCGCAGTAGTCGCTGGATTCGTAAAAAGAAATCAGTGATCGCGATTCTCCGTAACGCGAAGGCTGTACAATAACTCGAATGGAACCATTTTCCGCGACGTAATCCGAAAACCCCCATCGCGAAAGAGGAGCTCGCCCGTAATTCCATCTTGGGCCACTGTGCTCGACTCGTTAGAGGGCCTCGGTGAATCCGATGGCGGGGCCGTAGTCGCGCAAAAGTCGAACAATATCGGCCGCGATAAGTATCCCTATAACGAGCGGCGAAAGCGGCCGGCCGTGGAAGAAACGCGGAAAAGAAGATTTACAGAGCAGGAGCTGCTCCGCGGGCTTTTGTGCGCGGCGGTGGATCCATCGTGAGCGTGCGAGCGCCGCTGGTAGCGGCGAGTCGCCGGCTCGCTCAAGTATTCCGCTTCTCGTTAAACTAAATAAGGGCCTTTTTTGCGGAGAGGGTGGAACGAACGCAAGAAAGGATACCGGGGCCCAGCCCGTCGTGTAGTCGTTTCAGGGTGAAGGGTAGCAAACGAGCGTAATTAGACACCCCATCTCCTCCGCCTTGGCCGATCGTTTACCTCACCGCCCATCCCCTTCAAACCGTTGTTGCTTTATTTCTTCTCGTCCGTGATACCTCCTCGTCCGCTCCTCTCCTATCCTCTCCTATCCGTCTCTTTCAGCCGCGATACATCCGGTTACCATTATACAGGCGAGAGAAACCAGGCGGGTGTAAAAACATTGTCCGAGCGCTAACGACGACGGCGCCCGGGTCCGCGATCTCCTCGACATTTTTGCATCGCGCTCACAGGGAACCGCCAGCACTCCACCCTCTGGCTTCGTGCCCCGACGAGGTATTCAGGGCGCGGCGATCGGATCACTTGTCGACCCGTGGCACCCCACCCGACGCGAGCCTGTGTCTATTTGCGCGTATTAATGCCACTCGAGCGTGTTAAGCCATTATCATCGAGCGGACAGTACCGGGACCAGTTACCTTTGTTTCGGGTACATTGTAGCCGGGATTTCGTTGTAATCTGAGGGAAATATCAATTCACTTTGGCAAGCTCGTCGAGCCTGATGACAACGCGCGGTTCGGTGTTTGTTAGTAATAAGGCATCGAATAGTAATTGGCGCTGTTCCCCCGTGTCTTTAGACGAAACGGATAGTTTTAATGGTACCCGTGTGCACACCCCGCGGTGGTATTAATTAAATCGAACGACCGCCCTTTATTTCGGTCGTTTCGAAATCAAGCGTGCCCCTTTCATCTGATTTTGAACGTCGAAATTAATTGTATGTACCTGGGATGATACAGTGATGTAACGAAGAGAGTTAAATAATCTGTCTGACAAATTATTTGTGCCAAGAGTATGATATTTGTATCGAGGGGAAGACAGGAAGATATAAAAATTGATCTATTCGATGGTAAAAGTATATATCTAAAGCGAGCGAAACACTCGGTTCTGTGAAGCAACGTAAAACAGTCAAGCGCTTCAGTAGTACAAGCATTCCATAAGTCAGACGTGCAGCATAAATTCAATATTGCAGCGATTTGAAGAATCGAGGGAACACGAAAATTCAAACATTTACCTCTGGATTGTATTCAGACGTAGTAATAAATAATTAATTTCGCACTAGTGATCATTCATATAAAACTACCATAAACATAATGTATGACTCTGAATACGTCTTGACGAAAGAGACTAGTCGAAACAAAAATCAGTCTCATTGCAATTCTATGATATTTCTTGATAAAAGATTGTATACTGTTTCGCATGAAACAGTCGATAAGAGGCATTGGTGTTCCTCAGCCTTTCGCTGAGGAAAGCAGCTTATTCACTCGAGACGGCCTTCTTACGTCGCTAATAAATGAACAACGTATGCGTAAGCGATACGCAAGAAACGAGTCCATTAGATCTCCTCCCCTATCTGAATGCAATCTATACAATGGGAATATTTACGAAAGAGCCGTCGTTACGGCGAAGATTCCAGCTATGGTCGAACATCTGCGGAAGATACCAAGAAGCAGATGAGGTAAACGATTGCATTTATTGTGCTTCTTATCTTGCCCTATTTACTCAGCGTCCCTGGTATCTTCGATAATTTCTTTCTCCTATTTCCTTTTTTTCTTTTTACACAGACACGAGCCGTTTGTCTCTAGCCGGACTAATGGTATCGACGTTCGTCTGGTTTCTGTAAGCTGGGAACCCAACAATCAGTCGTCGATGAATAAAGCGAAAGAGACAAGAAAATTGATGTGGAAAAGAGGGACGAGAACGAAATGAATTGAACAAAGAAATTAGTTCCCCTCCATCGAGCTTAGCGGAGACTCGGGAAAAATGTTTCCAATAAATATTTCTAATCACCCGTTCGATTTATTACTTGTTTCGTTACTCGTAGAAAGAGAGGTATATTTAGAAGCTTTGTATATATGTGAGAAATTTGGGAACAAATTTAATAAATCAGTCTCGATCTTACAAAAAGCGAATAACATGTTTTAATTAATCGGCATATAAAATAATTGCAAAGAAAAATAATAAAACTGGCTTTTTTTCGGACGCAAGCTCTTCGAGGAACAAAACGTGATGGCTAGAAATTTGAAAGAAAATTTTCCAGATTTTTTTCATATTTTAAGGCCCGCACAAAAAAGATTCAACAAAAGAATTCTATAGCTTTCACAATTACTGTAAACGAACAAAGGAACCCTAATTTATTTGTACAACTTTCGAACAGTTCCACCCAAACTGTTAATTAGTGGAATTCCATTAAATTCGCGCACCTTTGATAGTTTAGGATCGATATCATTAGCATGAAATTTCGAAACCGACCAGTAACCCAAAGGTTCCGACTAATTACTCGTCGCATTAAACGGACGCCACCGCGCTTCGAATTATCGAGAAGTTAAAGCGCAACGAGTTCCCGGGACGACGGTTCTATCCTCTGCCAAAAGAATCGCCAAGTACCAAGCACCATCCGCCATTCTACCGTGTCCAGTAAATGGACCATCTAAGAGCTAACACGATCAAC
Organism: Xylocopa sonorina; assembly: GCF_050948175.1. Taxonomy (NCBI): domain Eukaryota; kingdom Metazoa; phylum Arthropoda; class Insecta; order Hymenoptera; family Apidae; genus Xylocopa; species Xylocopa sonorina. The sequence goes on along the minus strand of NC_135202.1, from coordinate 3,883,379 downwards.
CACGACAACTAAATTAATCGTCCCGTTAGTTTAAAAATACATAAACAACTATACCAATTGAATTTAAAGACTGCACTGTTTCCGATATTGGGAGTTATTTGAATAAAAACGGGATATTGCGGGATATCTATTAAAAATGTATTACATAACAAAGAAATCAGGAACTAGAAATGTGCTTGCGAAGTGTATCACGCCAAATTCTTCCTGGACAAATCTTCCTTTAGTCATTTCCTTAAGAACCCCACTCGTTTCTACGGGACACGCCCAGCGCACTAATTCTGCGCCCCGCGTTTCGAGGCAGCAGCTGTTGCGCGCAACTTACCCTTGTAAGTAGAATACCTGCCCGTCGTACGGCTAAATAAAAGCCCCTCCGCACCGTGGACTCTTTCAGGTTTATTATTCCGCTGCCAATTGCGCCACTGCCAGGTTTCATTTCGCGCTGCGAGTGATTTTATTCGGGTGTCTTTATTCGTCGCACAGAGAAATGTAGCGCGACGAGTGTCCCGCGATATAGCACGCGATGGCGCGAGTATGTAAAACAATTGTTGATCACGTAGTTACTCGGCGAGATTTGAAATGGACGAATGCCAAAGACAATCAGATCAGACGTAAACCGGTCGTAAAACGAATACGCTCGTTTGTTACGAATGTGTTGCGAACAGGTTCGAATCTAATTGGATAGTTCCCAATAGCTGACGAACACCTCGGAATAGGGAAGCAATACCTCTAAGTAGTAGACCCGAACGTAAACGAGATAGGTTCAAAGCCTCTACGTGTACGCTGACAAATGAAAGTGGGATTTTCAAGTATAAGGGAACTTTGACCAAATAGATTCGAGCCCTTTGCAAGTACTTTAATCGGATTCTATCTGTACAGCCTGGCTTTCATCAACGATAGTACTTTGCCCGCGGTATCGAACTCGAATGGAAAAAATCACAGTGTATGGTACATCCGCAATTGCGTCTCAACGATCGATTATTGCTTTAGAAAGATCCAATTCCCTCGAGTCTCTTAGTACTTATAACTAATTGTTGGAGTCGTTTAGTTGAAGATTTAAAGACGGTTCTCGAATCGATCTTGAGAAATACTGTATTTATCAAAGAATTTCGTTTTATCTTGATGGATACAGGTAAATTATCAAAATTCCCAACTGCTCGCGATTTTCTAAATTTCTGAACAACTGGTGGAAGATTTTACGTTTACGCAGAAACTAACGACAGACCAAAAGTTTCCTACGCAAGACTTTCCCAGGTCACATCTTGAAATTTCGCAGTATTTATAGACTAACAGTCCAGCTTTCCACCTAATTACTTCGAACGTTAAAACCAGTCAATACAACCGAGTACTTCGCAAACACGCGTCTAACAATGTTCGACTTACGCAAACTGAAACGTTTGCATTGAAATCCGGTCGAATGGATGAACGTATACCAAACTTGATCCAGCAGTCAGTAACAATGTTCCTCTAACTGCAACACCATCCCAACGACGGCAGCCGCCCAAAAACCTACAGCGTGAAACCGGTCGAAAAGTGCGTCTCTATCGTCCGCTGCTAATTTCCAACGCTCAGCGCCTGTGAATGAATCGTTAACGACGAACGGGCCAGCACCGTGGCGCCAAGCGAGCGCGAACCAGTGACTCCTCGCCTCTAGTCGGAGGTAACGGAGCCTCGAACGATGGAACGCGGAATCCCTGGCGAAACAGAAGATAACTGGCCGTGAGTCGTCGGCGCTAGAGCATAAGAAGAGGAGTTCGCGTCTTCACGAGTTCACGCGAACGTGTACGAACGAATAGCTCCGGGTGCTTTGGCGAGCGGCCAGCTCGAGTATCTCTCATGCGTTTGGCAGAATTTGTCGTCGCCCCGGTTCCAGCCGTCGCTTCGACCCCCCTTTTCGCGCTCTCTCACTCTCTCTCTCTCTCTCCCCCCGTTATTCCACCCCTTTGTTTCCGCGACTGTCTCATTCTGCTCGCTCGACACTCCGCTCCATTGGCCCCGCTCTGGATACTCGACGCGTCTGGGTACGTATGTTTGGTTACGCGGGACGCTCTCGTGCATCTCAAGGCGAATGTTTGACGGCGCCTCTTCTGTTCAAACACGCGGGACCAAGCCGAGCGCGGGCCTGGTTTGGCTGCGGATCTGCATATGCACACGACGACGGTCCTCACCTGCGTTTAACCCGCGTTCTTTCCAAGCGAACCGCGTTCGCTCGCGCGGTTCTAATTGGATCAGAACCGGTGAATCGTTTTCTGGACGGAATCGGACGGAAGGGACCCGAGCGAATCGACAGCCAGTTCCTTGCGCGATCGACTCTGTCCGACAGTTTTATTTTAGTGCCTGGATTCCGCGTAATTCGCGTTTGGATAGCAGTTTGGGGATTTGAATTTATCGAGGTGGTTGCGCACGCTTCGAATGCTTCGGATGAATTTATGTAGTAATCGATGGTTTGTTGTTTGTACTATTGGTTTTGGGTTCGCAGGATTTCGGTTGGAGCGTCTCGTTTTAATTGTCGCGCATGAAATACTTTCGAGGTACTCGGCGGCTAACGAAATTGTAATGTGTCCCACGTAGTTTTATCTGCGAACGTACGGTTAAGAATCAATCGTGGAACGTTCACTTCTTCCATCCCGTTTGCTCGTTTTAAACAATGCAAATTGATTGCAAAGTGTTTGGCCGTGCGCTCATAAATTATAGAAGATCCTTAAATTTTCTCGTTTAAATCGGATTTAATCTGTATGTATTCATGGACTTTCGGTGCAATGTCGTAATGAATAATGGTGGCAATTTCATTAACATTTCCCAGAGTTTCCGCGATATTTAGTACGAGCATTAATTGAATACGCCGTTCAATATTGCAGTAGCATAATTTGCTATTCATCACGATGGAACTTGAAAAGGTAAGCCTTAAATGCCTAATATTTCGAAACAGTTATGCGAAATTTATTAATACACGTATTATGAGACCGGTTCGTTTATTGAATTTCGCATTTCGTTTCCTCCGCGCCTGTATAACACAGACGTAAATTAAAATATTTCATTTCACACCGATGAAAACTAGCTTCCTCCCCTTTTACTATATTATCCTTCCTCTAAAAATGATTCTACAATTCAATTTCACGGCATGATTTTAATCGTATTTACGGGACATAAATTTATTCCATCGTAACTTTTCGAGAGAAGAATGAAGTTTTCTATCGCTGGTAGCTAATCGTCCAAGTCGACGCCAAGTGCAAAGCATTGATAAACCTTTTTATTCCAATTATCCTACACATATAATCACTTCGTAGAGAGATGCAAGACAAACATATATTTCATATCGTCGACGAAACGATCGAACGAAACCAATATAACGGGGGGTCGTGGCGTTACGAAATACAATCGCGAGTAACGAAGAAAAGTTCGAGGGCGTTCGATCACGCTGGCGGAACTGGTTCATTTTTCTCGTCCACCAGTTCCGGGCCGTGCGCCGCGTTTATTCTGCACATAATTCCGTTCGGACCTCTTAGCGACGGGATTGCGCTCCGCGGGTTATTAAATTCGACGATGGCCGAATTTACCGGTGCCGCGATTTCTCGCGGCGGATCCGCTGCTCGCGATCGTCCCCCGCGTAATAAATTGCCGTCTAATGTTTCCGCGGCCGTGCCGTTTTAAGAAAGTTCTGCCAAGTCTGCGCAATAGAAAAACACCATAAATCCATATCGATTTCGGTAGACATCGTCATCGGTCGCGCGGACGGCGACAATGGAGAGAAAAACGGCCGCTAGACCGATCGTCGTCCGTAATGTTGCGAAACGTTACTCGATTCAATTAAACGTATCTTCCTCATCTCGTTCCTTAAAAAAAAAAACGATCTACGAGCCAAGATCACATTCTTCAAAATATTTAAAAAATTCACTGGGAGGACGAACAAACTACTAATTCTTTTTGAATTATAAATTCTGTATAAATTGGACGATGTAAATCCTCGCGTACCAAATGGATACACTTTATTAAACTGGAAAAGTTGGATTTTCGCCAAGGAATTGTACGGTTCGCGCCACCGTGCGATTGCGGTAACGACGGTAACGATGGCACGGGGCACTGTACAGCCACGCATAAATATTTGAACGCTCAAGGTCTCCCGTCGTGGACCGTCGATGGCCGAAAAATCCAGGCGCGCGATACGTGCCGCGCAGCTCGTCCGCGAAATGACAGATTTTTGTATCGCGCGGATGGATTTACAACGAGCCACCGGCACCGTTCCCACCCTTGGCACCGGCTACCCTACCAGCCGCGCTTGCAGCTATTTTTTTCCATCGTTGTTCACAGCCATGTGCCTTCGTACGTTCAAGCTTCCGTAGTAATTCAATTTGTCACACAGACGGAAGTTTTGATAACATCCTTCCGCTTGATTTGTACGCTCCGCGGCGAAACAGCAACGACAAAAATTCTAGAGCTGCGCGCACAACACAATGGCGGGCGGCCTATCGATTTTCGTACCGCGGTTCCCGCTTTATGTCTCGTTACACTCCTCTCTCTCTCTCTCTTCGTTCTTTTTTTTTTTTTTGTCACCTTGTTGGCCTTTTTTTGCCACCATTTTCGGTCGGTATCGGTAATTGAAATGCAACCCCGATTTTAACGAACTTCCACCGGCATTATTCGACGCAAAAATAATACCTCTGTTGAGGGAGCGCGAGAAAGTGCTCGGTTGTCACGAATAATCCACTTTTTCGCGGCGTAATCTCATGAATTTTAGGTCCTTCCGCGGCCACCGTTGACTGATACCCACCGTATCGTCGTCATTGTTACGCGGTAAATAGAATAAATTCACCGGGTGAAAAACGGAATCCGTATTCTACTGTACTAATTGTTTCACGAGCGTATATTCCCGTCCCGCTCTGTTCCTTCTTCGCTTTTACCATTTCGTACCAGTCCTTCTCCTGCGTTCCATCCAGGCGTTCATTTTCTTGTTACATCGTCGGGTAGAGTCGTGGGAAGGGATAGCGCCAGTTATTATTTCTCGTTTCGTTTGGAAATTACATTTTTCGCTGGAATGACGGCCGGTTACCGTCGAATCGAATGAAAATGGAAATGAAATCGGGATTTCATTCGATGAAACTTGTTTGATATTCAACCTCGACGGAGCAAGTTCACCTCGTCGGTTTTTGACGAGTTTTTACCCTCACCTGATAATGTAACGCGCGCAAAGATCATTTATTTCCACGATTTCGTTGCTACGTTTACTATTTGAAAATAGTAAATCTGTGAGTTTTTGTCGATGTGAATTTTGTCACGACTACAATTTTTGTCGTCCACTAATTTGTATCAGTTAATTTGTTTCCCGCAATGTTTCACGATATAGCGAATGGTAAGACACAAAAGTACTGTTTCCGTGTCAAAGTAGAGCGCAATCCAGCAAATTATAAAATATGCAGAAATGCAGAATACACGAGACAAACAGCAAGTTCATAATTACATCACATTAACCAAGGAAGAAGTTACTCGTGCAAAATGGATTAAAATAGATTATAGTGCTGGGAGGACGTTTCTCACTTGTTACACAATTATAAAATAAGACGTAATTCATGCTAAAGCTCATTATGTACCCAGAATGCGACAAAGTGCGCCATCCTTGTCACTCGCAACGAATCCAGTTTCAACAATCGAAACACGCGTTTTTCACATAAATGCGTGCAAGAGTAAACTATATTTACTACGATAGAAAGATGCAATAGATTGAATAAAAATATACCAAAAAATTTTAAATCTACTATTAAACTAAAAATCATAAAAAAATACAATTTCAAATATCTAAAAATATCAAATCCAGACAAAAACGTAATCTACTATACTAAACTATTTATTCAATTATCGCACGTAAACCACAATAAAAAAAACCCTCGACATTCCACCATTCACCTACACAATTACTGCTCGATCATCCACGATAAAAATTTGAAGAGCTGCAGCTACACCGCTACATTTATGCCCTCCATTGTCCGTTTCGCCCCGACAAATAACCTTTCGAAGCACAGAGCGTCCCCACGGTAGAGTCCAATGAAACAGTAAGAAAGATTACATTTTTGCACGGTGACACGCGGCAAAAACTGCAGTTACACTAATTAGGTGGCGTTTCGTTGAGCGCAAAGAACAGCAGCCCCGCAGTCGGCGCTGTGGAGGGTTCCCCAAGGAGAAGCGGTTCGAGTCTCCACCGCTTATAGACGGTGATTTGTTGATCGATGTGGTTGGCAGGCGTGGTGCAATGCGGTTATCCTGTCTTCTCCCAACTCGCTCTTCCGATTCCTCTTCTTTTCTCCGTCCGTCCCACCCTCACCGCGGGCCGGAAGCGGCTGGCTCGATGGAAAAACGAGAAACAACCGGGGGAGGTGGGGCACCATCCGTTTCATTAGCCGTCGCGGGGTTTAGCGTAATTAAACTGTCTGTAGGACGGTGTCCCGGTGAAGTTCGATGCCGGCGTCGCGATCGCGTCTAACAATCGACTAGAACCAGGGGGTTGGTTAATCCCGTGGTATCGATCAGGCCTTCGAGCGCGAGATGCATAATCTTCGGTGATCAAGTGGAGGTCGCATGGCTCGATCGTTCAATAATACCCCTTCGCTTGCGGTTTTCGTTGGGAGCCTCGCATTTTTCGGTTTCACGTCCATTTCAGAAGATCTCGAATAAACTTTGAAAGTATATTCCACGTTGCGCGACCTTTTTGGCGTTGATTTGTTCAGAAGTTTGGCTTTAATATTCGTTTGAAAAATAGTGGAACAAATGTCGAAGAATATGAAAGATTTTGAAAAATCGATGATGAGCGAGGATGAAAGATCGCAATGTTTTCTCAAAACAGTCAGCAATTATGTAGGAAAGTATGGAAAAATCTTTTTTATATCAATCGAGTCCATATTAAGAGAACAAAACCGCATAGAGATTGTACTATATTTCTCGCGGCTGCACGCACGCCTTTAATATTTCTTTCTTCGTGACAGACTTATGGGTGACGATGAAACGAGGGGAAAATAAGTCGTAAATCGCGCGACAATGGCTAGTTAACGTCGAGAAACTTTGTCGATGTTAATAAAGCCCACTTGACGCTGGTCGCTAATCAGAATGCTCCGTACGGATTATTTAAAGGAGATTGAGAACGTTGTTTCCGCGATTATTCGTTGGCCACTAATTTTCAGCTGAGTTCACGCTGTTTGGTCTCGTCGCAGAACATAAACCGAATAGGGGATGGTTGCGTCGAAATTGAATTTAAACCGAGCTATCGGTGTCGCGACGTGTCAACGTTCGCACTTTTGAATTATTTATTTGAAACCGGAGGCTTGTACGCATTCCCGCGTACTCGTTGCATCGGTTAACGGCATAGCTCGCATGCAGAGAAGCTTTTTATTAACAGCGCGTTCGTTCAAATAATGAAATAATATCGCGATATACACGTAAATTTACGTTTACATGTAACACCCGCGGTATAAAAAAATTACACGATTAGTAACGTCTGTCGTCTGCAAGTTGCACATAAATTCTACTACAACCTGAACAACCACCAACATCTCTCCGCTTAAACAATCGCCAATCGTTCGCAACATTTCACGTTACGCGTAACCAAAAAACGGATCGAATCGCTCAACGAGTTCACCTTTAATTTCGCCGTTTAACTTGTTACTCGGTGGCCATTTGTTCACACGCCAACCCGTTACCGCGCCAATCCCCCCGCGGCTGATCAATGAAAGCTTAAGCTCTCCCTCACCCCGGAAGCCCGAATTCGTTTCCCGTCTCGTTTATTGTACCTAATGCGTCTCCGCCGAGTTATTGGCTGGAAGAGGGCATTGTTAGCGTTACCGGCTATTATTGTTAACAGGATTCGAAGAGTAGAGAAGCGGATCCCGCGTCGTCTCGTACCATGTATCTGTCCCGAAGTGAAACCATTTCGTTAGCGGAGTACGCCGTCGCGATCGACTACGCCGCGTTCCCCGTCGTCCTCGCCACAATGAGAACGCGAATATAATAGATCGACTTCAAGATGGGACGACGTCGAAAACGAGGCGAATCCCGTGCAGCGCGACGGGGATTTCTATACATCCGCCTAGGCAGCCGTCGGAATTGTAATTCCAGCATCCACCGCCTTAACCCCGTGCCGAGGCTCTTTCCCACGGCACACCCCGTGGACGTCTCATTCGAACGATCGTAACGTTTTATGCAACGAAATCATCTTCACCTTTGTTGGCGGCCGTTATCGCCTACCACGGCCTCGTTACCAACCAGCCGAGCGTGTTCGCTCGGTTACGTTATCAGCGTCGTTTAAACCGTTCTCACGAACTTTCGCGTCTTTACACCCGCGAACTCCTCCGCCGGTTTCCCCTTTTCGCGCGGCTCACCGTGACGCCTCTATCGAGACGAAAGATTACGAGTTTCTCTTTGTTTTTGAGGAACTTGCCAGGGGAGATCGTTACTTCGTCCGGGCCACTGTCACCCGGTCGAAAGATGGTTTATCGCCGGAGACGGGATCGCGATAGCTGCTCGAGTCGATTCGAAGTTTCAGTGGAACGAGAGCTAAGGGTGGGTCTCGAAATTTCCAGGGTATCCGTGTGCGCGCGCGCGCGCCGCGTTTCGATATCGTAATTAGAAGCAACGGGGACCTTTTTTTACGACCTCTCTGTGCTTTGCAATGCAAAACTCGCGGGTACACGTTTCTTAGCCGCTGCGTAGAGGGTTAATGATGTAGCGACATGCGATTTTCTCGCGTGCTTGTTGCGGGTTTGCTATAATTCCTCGGAAGAGAATTCTCGATTATTAAAATTGTTCGCTTTTTTTTTCATGTACTTAACGATCTTATATTTTTAGCATTTCTCTATTGAAACATTTTCATCGAAAAAGTTGTTTCGACCATAAATGTAGAGATGTCGGTTTCAGACATTAACGAAGCGTAGCTCGAGCTTGATCATCCCTTAGAAAATCCGATCGTACGAAATCCATCCGAGCGGAAGATTTTTCATACGCTACGTTTCAAATAATCGGTATTTATTACACTCTTTATCGCGCCCTTCATTTCCCGCCAATCCATCAAACACAGTCATTCGTTACAATCGACGTATCATTAGCGGTCAATCCCCATCGCGAGCTGTTCTACAGCGCGTTATGATCCATAAATCACTCCAAGTCCGCGCGGCTTTCTCCGCTGCTCCTCGTTCTTCGCCCCCTCGGTACGTTTCGAGCCCCTCAATCACGGGCATGAACGCCAGAACGTAAAACAGCTTCGACGTTCAGCGAAAGTGGACGGACCCGCGCGCGATTCGAATAGCTCGCAACGTTTCTCCGATCAACCCCCTCGCGCTCGAACGGTGGTCTCCGGGAAGATGAGAAAAGATCGTCGAACGTTAAAAGTTTCTGGGTTGGAACGAGCGACGGGACGGCTCGCGCTTTTCTGGAGGCACTTTGGAAAAACGCGGTGTCCGGAATTCGTATGGGCAGGGGTAGGAGGAGTGGCACGAATCGAAAGCACAATCTGTTCTCGTATATAGGGGAATTTACGAAAGAATCACGGATGGAAAGTTACAGAAAAGTGGCGCAGCTCGTTCAAATGGGATCCAAACTTTTACCCCGGGAACCCATCGGCCCTGGCTATATCCACGGCCATTCTTCTGGGCTCGTTAAAGCGGACACGCCAATAGGGGCAGAAGTGGAAAGAGAGCCGACGCGACGGCTGAGCGGTAAGGCAGCGGTCACACCGTGGATGCTGGCGGATTACCATTGCCTACCGTCGATCGACCGTTCAAATGATATCGATGCGCACGCTGCCAGCATCGCGAGCCGCTGCCATTAATTGCTGCTTCATATCAGAGCAACGTTAATTCGATACTTCAACTGCTGACAGATATAAATTCTGTTTATTTACAACGAAAGAGGAGGGGATAAAATCGAGCGTGAAAAATGTCCTGCACAAGGGAAATGTGTCACTTCGATCAATTTCGTGTATCTCTACGGTATTGAAATCTAAAAAATCGATTCTCGATAAGATTCTCAATGAAGCTTGGAAAGCATTCTTACGTCGAAAGTTCGCGTTAATAGCTGACAGATAGGGAACGATGGCGGTCCAGTGTGGGCAGTTGCCTAAGGAATTCACCGTGGAAGTTGGCGAAAAAATGGGCCGATAATGCGAGGGCCGTGAATAACCGATGCCGTGAAAAGGCACGTGTGCCAAAGCACCGTCTTAAAAGGCGCGTTTACGAGCCATAGAAGGTACCCGGTGGAGCGTGCGCGAATGCGGATCAATTGGCCCGCTAACCCCTCTGTGCTGTCCATTCAGACACCTCGAACGACGTCGCGTCGTCGCGCTGTCTTCAAGGGACGCGCACGGCCACCTGGAAACTGGCTGGACGAACTGTGAATTTCTCCGTTGCATTCTGCTGACCTCTTTCATCCACTTCCTCGGCCCCCGATATTGTTTCCTAACTCGCTTTTGCCCGTCGCCCCTTTCAAAGCTCGGACGAGGGACGAACGTAGTGGAAATATCGGTGGTCTTGCAGCGGGACACGATTGCCAGCTAGAGCTGGCGAACGAAATTGGCTGCTCGTGGTGTTTAATATCAAACATAGGCGAGAGGAATTGTCCTTTATATATTTTACATTATCAATTTTCAATAGTTCCAGTTAAGCAACATTAGATGTGTGTTTCCTTTGGCACTGATTTGAATGAGGACATTGTTTCGATGAAAAGCACGACTCTTCGAATGATAATTAAAAAATAACGTACTAATAAGATTTCTTCGTATTATGAAAATTTTGCGAGTGCATATACGCGCATCGTTTATTGTTTGTCTATAGAAATCTGTTTACACGAGCACACGTTTAATGCTAGCAGCACAATAATCGTTGATAAAGAAGGCGATGGGGGAGCGGAAAAATGAATAGCAAGATGCCTCGAGCATCGGCGAAAATGAATTCATGAATTCATAATTTTCTGTCGCGTTGCTCTAAATGGAGCACTGGCTGCGCGAACAATCTTTACCACTTCGCGTTATCCGTTCTATTGAGGGCGGCCGGTTGCATTCAAGTGCATATCGGTATTAAAAAACATGCTACGTCTCCTTTTTTTCTGAATGCGACTCCATTTTTATTCAACCAATGTTCGTTCTAGAAATAATTGCTGTATTTTAGAATTAGCGCGGGATAATATAGAAGCGCGAGAGTAATTGCAACGCGATATTTTATACGAGGTTGCTCGAAAAATTGAAAAAATTGTTCTTCCTCGCTGCCTGGGTCTCGAAACGCAGCTTTTAATTCGAGCATTTCATTTTCGTCAGCAGATTCTCGATACCAATGAAGTCGCGGAAAAAACGACGACGATTCATCAATTTGACATAGCGTCGAAATCAATCGCGGGGAACACAAACGGAACTGGCCCCATCCCCTGGCGTCGCGAGCCGTTTCGCGCGTTCAGCTCGCGTTTCGCAGCGACGAAAGGGATCGTTAACGTAAAATATGCGGTCCTTTTTACGCCAGCACGGCATTAACGCCGAAACAAAACGTCGTCGCGCGTCGCCGATCATTTGAATTCATTCCTCGCAGCAATAACGTGGCCGCCGTTTGACGCATGGCCAGGCAAACATTATCGTTCCACTTGGCGAGGGCCACTTCGATCCAATTAACAGAGTTGCTCCTTTGTCAGCCGAGTCTACGGGAGCTGTCCATTTAAAATCATTTTAACCTAGCAATGCGTCGACGAATGGAGGAAAATTCCAGTCGCGATTCTCAAAAACGAGAGCCACGCGATTACAAAGTCAGCTATAGGGGCGTTTAACCCTTTGAGCGCTGTGTAATCGTTCCATATGTAGCCTGAATGCAGATGCATCGGTGTCCAAAGTGCACAGTTGTCGCTGTGTCCTATCGAAGAACAACAACGAAAGCAACAGCGATAAAACTGTTTTTTTTTTTTTATTATACATTCGACAATCGTTTTGATCGATAGAAAAAATAAAACACGGAAGTAACAACTAGTGATTAACTTGGTGGGGAAATATTAGCAACGGTAGTCGAGCAGGAACGACTTGAATAATCTGGTGGGTTTCGTGCACGGTGGATTCACCGAAATTTCAGGTAGCCCTGGCAGACGATTAGCATGGAACTCGATGCGAGACATCTAAACTCGATCTGAGTACTGCGCCATTTCGGGTATTCACACTTGTTACCCTAGAGAGTCGATATTTTGTGTCAAGGTGTAATCCTAGAACGTTGATGACTTGGGTGTATTTTCGCATAAAGGTTCGGATCCGCTCGAGGGTGAAACTTGTGGACGAGTCTCAATTGCACGGCACACAGTCGATTGGCCTCGCGTTGAAAAGTCCATCTCCATATATTTTAATATCCGAAGGCCTCGCGCCGCGGATAAATTAGAATAAATTTTGTATTAATCTCGACATTCAATACCTGACTCGCATAAATAATTTATCTCGCTCAATTGAACCGTTAATCCGCTTAATTGCATACGTTTAAATATTAACCAGTGATATTATTTATACCGGTATAATTATCGTAGCTACATTTATTTTTTAACGTTACACGTCCGCTGTTACAATTTACCGTTCTGATGATGTTTAACAGAATCGCGGAGGCGTAAACACTCGCACAGACTGTTATAGTTCTCATTTCCATCGTTTTGTTTAGCCAACTGCAGAATTATTGTTTTCAAAGGGGTTGCCGCGTAAACAGCATTTTATTTCGACCAACAATTCAAACGAATTTATTATAAACGCGTTTAACCTGTTTCAAACCGTTTTAATAACTTCAGAACCTTTTGCGCTCCTCGTAAACGCGTGTGCACATACTTGGTTAAATTCACTCGCTGGCGATTAGCCACGCGTAGCTCGTTCTATCTCAACGTAAACCAATTTCGAGCGAGTGCAAAAAAATCTCGCGAACTTTTAAAAGAATCTGGCGATACATTAGAAAGAGTAAGTAGCAGACGCAGTTGACGTTCTCGAAATTGTAGACAGGCAACACCCACTTGACTTTAACCATCCCCCGTTCGCGGGTCTGCCGTCAGAATCCGACGGCGTCAACAAAAGCAACAGCTACAATGGACGCGCGAGTAAGTAATACCACCATCGAGTTGCAGTAATTAAACCGAAAGCCCTGGATAACCCTTAATTTCGGACAGTGACGCGTAATGCACACCGGAGTGCGCTCGACGTTTCGCTCGAGCGTATTGACCGCGTCGCCGGTTCGCAGCCAAGCAGTTCGGTAACGCTTATTCGTGTCAACGTTCTCGAATTCTCAGGAGTTAGCCGCACGACCGAATGGAAACGGGTGTTGCTCGGATCGCCCTGGCCCGTATATACGTCTTTCATCGTGTCACGTCATAACTAACTCCAAATTTCGTGCTACCCTCCGCGGAAACGCGGGCCCACCGTTTTAATAAATTCCCTATCCACAATACAAATTATACTCTTGTGGCTCGATAACCGGCTGTCCATTTCCAACTTACTCAGATTTCTCTCGAAACAGTGGAAAATTCGCTTTAGAGCGCTGCGTTGGAAAGATTTGCGCGTGGCGAGTTACCGCGCCGCGAGGGTTGACAGAAATTTGATTGTTCGTTTCATTCTGTTAACCGAAAGTATTTCATATTTTATAGACGCGTTTGCGAGTTTGCGTTTTACGTTTCGCAACTGTAATATCGTGATGCGCTTCATGTATATGTACATCCAATTGAACCTTGTTATAGGGGCATTATATATGCAGAAATTGAGAGGGTGTCCATTACCGATCCCCTTGGATCCGCTTATCATATTCTATACTACTAATTTTGCTAACAATGAGAAACGTATATCATGTATATCTAGAACGTATAATCCCTTTATCAATTTCAAAAGCAGGTGATAGCCATTTATTTTAATTTTCCATGAATTAATAAATTTTTAAAGTTTTTAATATGTTGTGGCTGTTAGATATAAGGTAACAAGGGTTGTAATGTATAACATATTGACAATAATATGCTGATGACTACAGCTAATTTTTTGTGCTGTATCGATCGACTGTATCCATGACAAATTTTGAAATTTCTATGGAATTGAGATATTCTAGTCTTCTTATCATACGAATCCAACATTACTAACTTCCACGGTACGACATTTAGGGTTTTTGTACATCTCCGGTTAAATGCAAATCTAACCACGATGATTAATAATTGTTCGCACCGCATCTCCGGCTGGCTTCAATGGAATACATTACGTAAATTTTGTTCTACCCCTGCGCGGGGAAGTAAACTATTCACCTATTGTCAGATTCGCGGAGGAGCTTGCATTAGCTTGCTCTGTTATTGGATTAGGTTAAATTTTACATAATTTTGTTCTATCTCTACGAAGGGGAAGCCGTTCGCCTGCTGTCACGTTCACAGATGAGGTTAAATTATACTCGATTGGTGTAAATTTTACATAAATTTTACCATGTACAATAAATTTACGCTTTATTCGATAGCCGCATCTCGTGAAAGCGGTGTACGTTTAATTTACTCGAACAAACGATAATGTCAACTGTTAACGTAAGGGGTGTAGCTTCAGGTTCGAATACCGTTCGATACCCGTTGCAACGGGGGTTGTCAATTGGGTTGATTTCTCAAGCGCATCGAGCAGCAACGACCAACGCTCGCGTTAGCATCGTCTTATTATGCGGTATCGCGAGACAACCCAAAGAAACTTCTGTTTCGATAGGAGCAATACCGCGTCTGGAACGCGGCCATTGATATGGCTAGACAACTTCGTAATACTCGTCGTTTCAACGGGAGTTCCGTCGGAACGGATCCATTTCACGCGGTAACAGCTAAAGTCGAGTCTCGATATCAGCGTGCCGATGCACTTCTTCGCGCGACATAACTCTTCTACATTTTCTTCCGGCGGGGAAACTTTTGAAAACGACGATACGCCTCGGCGTATCCGAACGCGGAGTAGAATCGCATATAGTGGCGGCCATTATCGTGCATTATCATCAATAAGTATTCGACCACTTACGATTAATCGAATCGAGCGAAAAGAACTGAAATAGGATACCAAATACGTATAATATACCCCTATTTCTTCGTGAAACGTACTCAAGTAGCACTATTATGGAATATCTTCCAAGCGATGGTGCATCTTGAGATCGCGGGTCCATTTTGCGGAATTACTAATTTAAAAAATAAAATTTTCCTCGCTGCTTCCTTCTGTAACCGCGAGCAACCGTTTCCGGGATCGTAGAATGTACGTTATGCAATTTTTAGCGACTACCCTGACGGAAAAGGAGCGAAAATAAGCAGCAGCAGCGGCGGCGGCAGCGGCCTTGTAACTTTTCCTCTACCTTTGCTCGTGTTTAATGAAGTAATTTCAATTAGCCTCACGATCGTTCTTCTTTTGCTGAAGAATAAGAAGGGAATTTGTTGCATCGTGGACTGGCTTCTCTGATAGAACCTTGCGAATTATTTATCGGATGGGATGAAGAATTTCTCGGTTTTCTCCTGATCGTGAACTTTGTTCTTCTTCGCGAGAGGATCAGCTCGATGAATTATTTATGGATTTATTATCCGCGTATAGTACTCGTAATATACTGTATTTTATTATTGTTATCGTAATGACGGTTTAAGGGAATTCTTTTTAAAGTCAGATATCTAAAAGAACGCAATTTTGAATTGGTTCGATCTGATATACTCGAAGCGTTTTCGATTTTAATACGCGAACCACTAATCATATTCAAACGCAATTCTTACGCGCGGATCGCGTAAAATAGCCTTGTTACGTGTCTGAGCGCGATACGACCGCAAGCCTGCCCAAGACCGACGTAAAGTCCCTTTAATCTCGACCAGATTCAAATATCCGTGTTCAGAGCATTCCATTCGTATCTTAACGCCCGACCCATTGTCGTGGCCCGTGGCTGGCCACCAAAAAAGGTTCAACCGTGCCGTTCGTACACGAGATTCCCCGGATATTCCCGGGCGTGGACTCGCGGATGAAAGGGCAGTCGAAAACGAGAAACGTAGAAAAAGACGAGGCAGCGGCGGCGTAGAGCCCGTGGCGAGGGATGGCGTTCGATGGCGGAGGAAAATGGAGAGCGGTATTCCGTTGGCGCAAAGGTACAATACGTTGCGCGGAATAGTCAGCCCGTCTTTGGCGTCGGAGGGCGTCCTGAGGGATAAGCCGAAGAGCGGCTGGTATCGTTAACCACGTTCGATAAGCGGTCGGGTCAGATCCCACGAATTCTTGCCTCCTCCTCTCCGCCGTCCATCGTTACAGGAGGGGGTGGTTCACCTTCTGACCGAATTTCCCCCGAAACTGAGGAGCTCGAACAGCGCGGCACGGGCACGCTACGCCCGCGCGAGAAGAACCTGATTGCTTCGTGGCTCTGTCGATCCTTCGCCCGCATGGAATGTTTCGCCTGGTCCCGCAGGACGTCGTTATCGCGACACGTCGATTTAGTTGCGCGCGCTCGCGCACGCAACCCTCCACCAGCCGGACGACGGTGGCGGTATACAGCCGTACGTCAGGACGCGAGACGTCGTCCAGGACAAATGGGATTCGTGCCGTGCCATTGACCGCGCTCGACGTACGGACAGATTAGCGTTAATGTGTTTCGTTGTCCTCCCCGTACGGATTCGAGCTATCGGGATTGTAGGAGGCGGCCGTTTCGAACGCCTCGCTCGTGGGTGGTCGCGTCGAGGAGATTTTGGTGGGCCAGGCCCAGAGACGGTCCTCGTCGTCGCGGCTATCCGTGACCTTTGTCGGTCGCGGCTGTAGCCGTGAATCCGACGTTGGGCCGGGGGACCCTTATCTGAACGCGAGAAGAAAACCTCTATCCGTTATCCGACGGTTGCATCGCGCGATCTGGAACACGTGTTCCTTTGCCGAATGGAGGCTGATCCTGAAGGGTCGTTGAGTTTAATTGTGCCCGATGCTGCAAGCGCAACGTTTCTATTCTCGCTGGCCATCAGCGTGGCTGGGATTAGAGGGTTATCGTATTTGCTGTTTCAGTATTTTCGCCCTGCGACCGGCTGGTACCATTGGGTGAAATTGAAAGGGATGTGTACGGGGATAATGGTTTCCTACGATGCGGACGGATGAACGATTGTCTGCCACTGTGATATCGAAACGTTCGCGAGGGCCGCTAAATTTAATACGGTTTTTGTCATTCCCCTATTTTGTGATATTCTATAACGAGTTCAGGAGCTCTATTCTCTCTCAGTTTTAGTGTACGGTTATTCGCTTTACTGATTTTACAATCAATGACTTTACGATAGCAAATTCCATTCGATTATTTTTAATGTACATTTTACAACTGCGACTGTATTAATGGTCGTCAAACACGGGCCTGAAAAATTTCGCTACCTCAACGACAACCTGCGCCCTTGTCCTTAGTATGGTTTTTGTCATTCTCCGATTTTTTATATTTTATAACGAGTTCAGGAGTTCCATTCTCTCTCAGTTTTAGTGTACGGTTATTGGTTTTACTGATTTTACAATCAATGACTTTACGAGAGCAAATTTTGTTCGATTATATTTAATTTACATTGTACAAGTGCGATTGTGTTAATGGTCGTCAAACACGGGCCTGAAAAATTCCGCTACCTCAACGACAACCTGCGCCCTTGCCCTTAATTCACTCTACGCATTTCTATGCGACGCGACCGGAATTCCCTAGTCTCGACGCGGAAGCGGGCACCTGAACACTTAAGAGCAACGCGAACGGAAATTCTTGGCGAAAAATTGCAAATTGTAGCATTAAGGGGTAGCATCCGCCCCGTGGTTAGGGCAACCGCGTCGTTCGCGCGCGCGTGTTTCTTTCCTCTCCCTCTACCCTCTTCCTTTTAATACATGAATAATTTCCCGCGGTACAGTTCTCCACTTAATCCGCTCGCTCCGCACCCCGACATCCGTCGGATATCTCCGGCGGGACTCGCATAATGAGCCCGCGCGGTACACGCAAGAACCGCCGCGGCAACTGCGCGCGCAAAGACATCCCGGCGAGTTTCCGGTTGAAATTCGCAAATTACCTCACAACGGAGCCCAGCCGTCGGCCCATTCTTTTATTTGCGATACACAATTTCCCTTCCTTTGAGGAATCCACCGTGCCCACCGCCGCCGCTTTTTGTCTTTATTTGCGCCCTCGTCGGCTACCGCCCCACAGCGCGCCACCCCCACGAGGATTGTATAACGAGCCGGCGCGCACAGGAACGAGATAATGTAAGCGACGCACGACCACGGTGCACGACGAAATTCTTGGCTGAAATTTACAAAGGACAACGACCGGGAATTAATCTCGCACGAACCGGAACACGAGGGGGAAATCTACGCTTCTTAGCGTTCGGTCGCGCCTGCCTGGAACAGCGGACGCAGCCCACGCAACCCCCGCAACCCTGCGTCGGTAATTTCGTTCCACGGATCTTCTGTTTTCGTCCCACCGGGTTTTTTTCCTCGGTTTTCCACAGTCGAGCACCAACACCGTCGCGATCCCTGTTCCCGCTGTATATTAAGCTCATGAATCGCGAGGATCGACGCGATGGAACTGCTCCTCTTCCTCCGTTTTAAGTCCGAGTCGGACCTTTCTCTCCTTTATTTTTACAACCCACGCCAAACGAATGCTGCTCTCCGCCCGGTGAAATTCGCCGTTCGCCTCTTTGCTTCCCCTCTTTTTATTCCCTCCTTCGGATCCGCCGTTGGACTTCAAAGTCCCCAGCCGTGTAGAAAATGGCGAAGGGACAATATAGCGTTTCTTGCTGGGACGACTATGGTTTTAGTAACCGTGATGTCTCTTGTGGAAGCATTTGTCCCGTATCAATTAGTCTTTTATTCCCCTCTTTGCTCTCCTCTCGTATAAAATGAATCCGTTCAAACGTAAAAATGTAGGACTGCGTTTACGAGGGACAGGTTTGTGTACGTGGAATTAATTTAGTTTCCAATTTCAGATCGATATTCTTCTACTTTCGTTAATTATTATTAAGCGCGCTGAAAAAATGTCCGCCAGCGATCTAGCTCGTGAATATTTCACACTGTTAAATTCATCAGTTAATAATCAGCCCCGTAGATCGAGCGATGAAATGTACACTTATCGGGAAAAATGGTGGGGAAGTCCGTTGAAAAATTTCACCCACCGCTGGCCGTGTAACCGAGGGAATTTTTTTGCCACGGCCAAGTGTATCCACCGGAACTTGGCAGGATCGTTGCTCGCGAGTTACCAATATCCACACGGTCGGTACGAGCCGGATGTCCCGGAAATTCCTCGCACCGTGCACCGAAAATCTCGCGACTTCGCCCCGCAGGCCGAAGCGCGAAATTTTTTACTCGCTCGAGCTCGCGGCGGCCCGTTAAGGAGCTTGAAAAATTTACCGTTCGCTGCATTAAGGGAAATTATTGAAATTCCGTGTAATCCTCTTACGCTTGGGAGGGGATTTTTTTACCAATTCGGCAAACGAACGTGTCTTTAAACAAGAGAAGTCTTTCCGAGTATATATTCCGTGACAATATCGTCCGCCGTTTCGGTATTCATAGCACTTTACGTTCCATTAAGATTTTTCTCAAACATCGGTACGTTTGCGTTTGAAAATTGAGCATATCCTTAGCGGGAACCGCGAGAGAGGCGGGGATCGTGAATTCCGCCGGAGCGTTTGAAGAACGTTTACGTATCCACCGAAGGGAATTCAACTAAATCAAGTGAAACTCAAATTGTAGATCGTTTAATACAGCCGAGCGGATTTTTTCCACCTTGAATCGAGGGAATATTTCGATCGAGGCACGAGTTCGTTTTGTTTCGTTCGAATAAGCGCGCGCTAAGTCTGAATAAATATTAGGCAGCGTATTGTAGTCTCGATATTGAACGAATATTGCAGTTTACAGAGTGCAGCGTATTATAAAAGTGAAGAGATCTACGTTTGCTAGATGTTGTTGTTTAAATAGTTAAAAAAAGAGGAAGCGAAGGAAAATAAATTCTCTTTCTCTGTACGTAGAAAGAGAGAGCTGTAATTAAATTTCTTCTATTTTGCAAAAATAAAATACGTCTAGAATATACTTCATTATTTTACCACGAAGTGGAATGAGAGATAAGACCTGATTTTTTTCTCCTGAATGAAATAAATCAATGGCCTGTGATGAATGGATCTCTATCAATTAAATAGCAATTACGAACAGTGTGAAAATGGGAATAGGGCAAATTGTGAACACGAAAACATTTCGATTTCTGACTTTATGTACCGGAAAACAGAAAAATCGCTCTGACGAGTGCTGAAAAATCTGTTTTAATTTTTATTGAAAGCACTTGATTTATTCGCATCCCCATACATTCACTTTAGTTGTATCGAAAGAATTAAATTTGATCATCGTTACTATCGGCACCTGTGATTGCTGATCGGTAAAAGGAATAAATCGCGTCGGAAACGATGCCAATCGAGTGTTTCTACGATTTCTCTATCGCGCGGATTAACGTTCGAAAAATCCAGCGAAAAATCCAGCGAAATATCTGTAGAATCAATTTCCGCTGATTAATTCCTGCTGATCGAGTTTTAACAAATAGCTCCAAAGTAAATTGAATCCGCTGTTTAATACGTCAAAATTGCGGACGGAGAAATTGCTTACAATCCAATTAAAAAGTTACGCATTTACGTTTGACGAAATACATGGTAACCATTTCAACCGATTCAATTTGCAAATTAATACAATTTTCGGTTGGCGCGAGTTTAGAGTAATCAATTTAGTCCGTTACAGGTGTGCGCAAAACAATTTTACTATATCTAATTTAACTACACAACATTCTTCGCTATTATTTTCAAACAATCTGAAATATATTTCACTATTCAATTCTAACATTTCATACGTAAAAATGAGACACAATGTACATTGTATCCACTCTCTCGTAATTATCGAACGATTTCGAAAATTCATAGATGTTTCAATAATTTAAATCCGCAAGAACTCGAGAGAAATATAGAGGTATTTAGAACCAAAATACAATAAAGATATTTAGTAATATCCGTTGCAGTACAGAACCGCATCTGCTTCCACCGCAAATAAAAATGGAGCACCTAACATCGTATATATAAAAAAAAAAAAAAGAAATCAGCACGCGAAACGTTATCCGTTTAATATTCGAGAATCGAATCGAGGGACAATAAATAACCGAGATACATCGTCCCCGATGCATCGAGCCGTACTAATTTCAATAACGATAAATTAAACCGATCTTACGTGCGGCAGTATTACCCCCAACTTATTTTGCCCCGAAGCAGAAGGCTAAAGCCGCCTATTGAGTACGTAGTCATATTTATGATTATACAACGGGCGCATCGATACGCATTATGGGTTCGCGTATTAAGGAATATTTATGGCTGGCCCTAAAGTGCCGCAACGAGGCGAGCGTACCGTTGTCACGCCTCTTCTAATGGTTCCAAGGGAAAGTAATAAACCGTCGCATCCAACGCCGGGCGTTAATTCAGCTATTGTGCGACGAGCCGCCATCTTTTTCCCGGCGACGCTAACCTGAAAGTATCGTGATCCACCGGAAATGGCCGTAGCTACGCATCAGCTGGAACCATCGATCCATCTCCAGGGCGCTCCCAATAAAAAAAAAAGAAAAAAATTGCCTCGATTGTAAAACCTACATGTTGGCTTAACTAATGTCTAAGTGAAGACACCTGACATCTCCAGAGTCTTAGTTTCTTCACTCACACCGGAACAAACGAGACGCAAGGGTTTTTAAACGCCAGCGTCTACGTACTCGCGTGCTTTATTTATGCTGTGGTCGCATTAAGATAATGAAAAAGTAATTATGGAGCGATGGTTATAGAAAAATTGTCCATCGTCGCGCAAAGTCATCGTTTCCGTTGTCCTTTCGCCGGATGAACAGGTTGACCAGCGATTCTTGCGAAAGAACTCGACGGCTTGGTCCCGTTTTACGCGATGACCGACGAGAAAGGGTGATAAACCGGGGCGGCCCTTTGTCCTGCGCGTGAGATTCCTGGGAGAACGATACCTCTCGCAGCTGTTCGGGTCTCTCGTTGTTTATCTTATTCTTGTGATGGACTGGCGGCTTACGAGTCTCGTGTACTGGAGAGATATGAGCTGTACCGAGGTAACCGAGACAGTCGTATCTCGCGAGATGCCCGAATGGATGGGACAGTCGGGTTTCAGTGTTGCGAATGAATTCCAAAAGGGAAGGAAGAAAGGGTGGGTGGAAAGAGAAGGGAAAGGAAGTGACTGATAGTGGGACTCGTCAGTAAGGCTATCTGGTGGAGCCATGCATTAAACGCGGGGTAATGGAGTCAGGTGAAGGAGTTATTATAGGAACTGGAATGTTAGGCGAGGACTTGGGTGGATCCGTTTATGACCTGATCCCTCTGATGGCGAGCGGAGAGCCGTTACACGAGAATCTCGCGAGAACGCGATCGGAGTCTCGCTTCAGAGGATTAACCTCGTAATATTTAATGGTGATTCACTGTTGAGTGACGGAAGAATTAGACTTCGAGCGAACTTTAAGTCATTTGCGAGTAGAACGAGGCGATATTAAAATGCATGCAATAGTTAGTGGTATTATTGTAAAATGGACATGGGTGGTCCTTGATTGTATCTCATCCATACGAGTGATTTTATAGCTAATCCAATATTTGGAGATTTGACAAAAAATGTAGTTTAAGCTCGATCTATACATGACATGATGTTATCTACTGACAACTTTTGGTGATCATCGAAAAAATGAAGCAACCGAAGAATTAGAGTTCGAGCGAGCTTTAAGTCATTTGCGAGTAGAACGAGGCGATATTAAAATGCATGCAATAGTTAGTGGTATTATTGTAAAATGGACATGGGTGGTCCTTGATTGTATCTCATCCATACGAGTGATTTTATAGCTAATCCAATATTTGGAGATTTGACAAAAAGTGTAGTTTAAGCTCGATCTATACATGACATGATGTTATCTACTGACAACTTTTGGTGATCATCGAATAAATGAAGTGACCGATGAAAACTATAATAGATTCGTACCAGTGATTCTAATTTCACCATTTGCTGATGGTTCTAGTCATCAATCAATGTCGCGAATGGTTACCGTGATTACTTTTCCATTAAACTCTTAATATATCTTCTTCTAGATATATACATGACGACACCGATTACGTTTTCATTATAAATTTAATTTTGATAACAAAGTTGAATCTCGTTTAACTTTTTATGCTTCGAAAAGCTTGCGATCGATTACTAAATTGCCGTCGAAGAGTTTTCTAAAAATGCGACCAAACGATCCTAATCATAAACAACAGATTTTATCTTGCAAAGTTTAATTAGCAACGGACCAATTATTTCGAAACAAAAAATTCTGCGCAACGATTGGAGCACAGACCATTACCAGCGTCAAACTACTAGCAGCTACACATGTGACGTTTCCCTTTTTCATGCGTTCTGTCAACCTCTTGATGCAACATGCAATGATACCACTGACAATAGTGATGAAACGGTGGATTTGCTTTGCAGGCCGTTTTGCGGCAGTACTGAACACCGTAAACTGTTGCTCGGGAGGCTGCAACAGCCGCGGTTTCAGCCCTTTGATTGTGCCACGTTTGAGACTGAAAGCGTGCACGATTCATGGAACAAGATTGTTGTTGCTCGCTAGCTCGCGATGCGGATGACATTCTTTCTCGTGGCTTTTACTGCACGGTTTTACGTCTGCAAATGAGCGCTCATTTTTTTATAACTCTACGAAGAAGAGATTACACGTCAAGTATATAAAATTGTTTACAGTAGGTTTTTGCAGTCCTTCACCATTAAAAACTTTTTCCTGTATTAATTTTAATTAATGTATTAAACACTGTTAAGACCCATTAAATTTTATTTTTTGGAACCACCTAAATCAAAGGGAGGTTCAGCCAGGTCCACTAATTCATAAAATGGCAACTGTCGATCCGTCCTTTGGAAATTGTTGAATATAGCCATATGTGGCAAGCAGTTGTCCAAAAAGCCACTACTTTCGAAGTCGAGTTAATTATTCTTTACTGCACATACCTACTAAAGGTCTTTGTCGTTTACTTTGAATCTTTTGTGTCGTTGTCCTATTGTTCGAGTCGAGGCGCTTTTTGGGTTATTGCTTGCTACGATCAAGATTAGGACACGCAAAATCCATGAGTGCGTCACCTGAAAGTAAGTCTCGGTACCTGCGGGTGACCGATGGTTTGGGGCAGTTACTTTATCTGAATTTATATTAACCAATAATCTTCGACAGCCGTTTCCCTCACCAAATTTCGTAGAATGTCTGCTGACGAATCCGCGTGTCCTAGCTAGAGAACACACCTACCGACGAACCTTTATAAGATTTCGTCATCCATAGAAAAGAGAGTTAAAACATACGAAACATTATAGGACACACGTATCAAATTGCTTGTCGAACGTTTCATTAATTACTACACTCTCCAACAGTTATCTAAGTATAACTTATAAGAAATACAAGTCGTTGAGGATCATTCTCTATCACAGTTAATTCCTCAACCACACGAACGTTAAACTAAACGTTGGCATTTAACAAACACAGTACAACGGAAAATGTCATTGCGTTAAATCGATTGTCCCCTATTTTTAGGACAATTTTTTATATTTTAGAAAATTAGAATGTTATTATTTTAGAATACTATAGAAAAACACGCATACCATTACTTTTATCGATTTACATGGAAATCGTTCGCATTGAAAATGTATTGTTTATCTATACAGCTGGTTTGCAAAAAATTAACTATAACCTTAATACCGTATACGTCTTAGAAAGCTCCAAGTATCATTGAAGAATCGAGAAGGAAAACGGCAGGAGTCCACTTTAGCTAAATTCCGCTGTAACGACGCCATTTCGCGCCTCTTAGGCTGTATTGCCATTAGCGCGAAGGTAAAGTGTACTAAGTAATATTAGTCCATGAAAATTGAGCTCGGACTAGAGGCTAGTAACGACATCCGTAGGAGACGCGAAACTTTGTTTTCATTCTCCAGGAAACGGCAAGGAGCGATGCCATTATCGTTTCCTCACCGCTCTACGAAGCGGCGGTAGACGATATTAATACACGTGCAGTAACAAGCGATGTTATTGCAAAATTATCACGAGTGATCGATGATTATATCTCATCCGCGCAAAGAATTTCACAGCTACTCTAACATCTGTGTTACGGTTCCATACTGCATATATGCGAGCCGCCATTGATATCTATACATACATGCATATCGTATCTCCACGTATATATTCTAGACTTTGAGTAACAAATTACAATTCCATTGTTTAATCGTTAACAAACTAACAGACGAAACTCCATTTATCTATCCCTGGCTTGTTAGTCGAGGCACGAGAGCGATTCGTACAACTGGACCAATTACAGTCCCCCGCTACGTATGATTTTTCATGCTAGAACGACGATCCAGTAGACCAGGTAATAGGAATCCGGTAGGCGTTCAGTTAACCGGGTATTCACTAAATTTTCGTCCCAATAAATGGAGCTCTACTACAGTGGCACAATGCGGGACAGCAATTCCTGGCTGACTAATACAAACCCGCGGAACAATGCAAAGTTCCTCGACTAATATACCTACGTTTTGGTGCCCGCGTTCCATGAGAAATAGTTTTTAAATCAGCGCACCAATGCAGAAAAATCGCTCCAAAAAGTGCATCGATTAATTTGTGACGACCCTTCGACACTTGTCACTAGAGGGACATCGACATTCACAGTTTCCCAAAGGCACATAATTACCTGCCCCCACACACTCCTTGACCTGTCCCTACACACTTCTTGACCTGTCCCTAACATTACTGATGAACCCACTTACAGGTTCAGAACGAAGCGTTCTTCTCTCTCTTTTCCTTCAGTCTCTCCTTTTTCATCTGTAGTAAAACTGAAAAAACGCGCTTCAAGTTTAAAAGCAGAAGGAGTAGATAATTGACCGCGAAGGGTGAGTTCTTGTAAGAATTGCGAATTGTTCTACCACGTTTGTCAGACGATGTGCACACGTACGAATAGGAATTCGGACAGGGCGCGGTAAACGCGGAGGAACAGCAACGAGGGATGAAAAGCTGATCGGATTACCGAATTCAGATTTGAATCGAGATCCTTCGTTTATCGGCTGACTGATCAATCGATCGAACCCTCGAGATTGTCGAGGAATTTCGTGTAATATTCGAATATTTCGACTGTCGTGTACAAATCATCTAACAAATTTGTATTTATCGCGTGTTTTATGGTCACGATGTAATAACGATACAATTGCGTATGTTGTAGGACAGCAAATATTAACGTTTGCCTGTAATGTTAGTAAGTAGATTATAATTACTACGAGCAGTAACGATTATGGTAGCTGGCGTAATCGCGTTATGGGTTATTATGTTATTGGAGACAAAGTATCGAGTTCCATTGTAAAATTCATTTCGTTGTCCGTGCATGAAGTTCAATGATATTCAGAAAGTAGTACAGAAAGTAGAACTGTTCAAATATTCATTTTTAATCGTCTATTACTCCTTCGAAAGACAGATTCTGCTGCTATAAACTTTCATTGCCTCCAATTTGCGATTTTAAACAAATCAGACATTCAGAATTGCACCCGAGGATGTATAAAAATTTAAATAAATTTCTATAAAACCAAAGAATTCTTATAGCAATAGAAATTATATTTTTTCTTTTTAATTTCTCCTTCAGAAACAAACAAATCACCCTATTCCACCCATCCCAAATTACACTGCTGCTATCAAAATACACGTAACAGTTTGGGATTTTAAATAAATCAGACATTCAGAATTACACTCGTGGACCTACAAAAATCTAAATAAATTTCTATAAAATCAAAGAATTCTTATAGCAATAGAAATTATATTTTTTCTTTTTAATTTCTTCTTCAGAAACAAATCACCCTATTCCACTCATCCCAAACTACGCTGCTGTTATCAAAATACACGTAGCAGTAACAGAGCAATCCTACGCTCAGATTCCTCTCGTACTTCATCGTCGCGTTTTGCCCAACGAGAATGCGATACGCCAAAAGTAAGCGTAGGCGATCGTCTTGTAATTGCCTGTTTCTTCGACAACCGTCGAGCGCGTTTCCGGCGCGGCACGCTCGATGGCGCTCGCATGATAAACGAGCGACTTCATCCCCGGTCAAGGGGGACGTTCCCCGGATTCCTGAGATGCCCGGGGCGCCCGCAAAATTTCGCGTCTCCCGATGTGGGCGCCAAGGAGAACACGTTAATCGTCAACGTCGTTTGACCGTGACGGTGAACAAGGAGGGGTTGATACCGGGTGACGCGTGGTGCTTAGAAGCGGGCGCGAAAACGCCGTGGAGAAGTTAGTTCGAGGAGAACTGGAGATCCGAAACGTCGCCCCCGTTGCTAGACCCTGAAAGACCGATCGGCTGTCATGATCACCGATCGTTTCGTGTTACGGTTGAACGACCGATGGAAAAAATAAGAGCAACAACCGAATGGATGTGTCGTTGCTACAGCACCAAGGAGACCTGGTTGCGAGGGCCGTTCAGACACTTCGAACAGCTTCGAATATGTTCGAGTGATTCGATATTTTGTACAAACTTGATGGTTCTTGTGGAGCTTTAATATAGTCGCTTCAAGCTACTTTCCATAAACTTTTCGTACAAATTAGGGTATTCTAGCTATCCAAAGATGTTTTAATATATAGGTAACCCTCCTATAACACGGTAGTTAGGTTCCTACAAAATGTCGTGTTGTGTGAAACCGTATTGTATGAGACTCAGCGCAGGGGAGTTTCGTTTCAAAAACTTATTAAAAACAAATAGTTTTTTTAATTCTACATAAACAACTTAATTTGTATTAAAAATATAAATGTATGTATAACACAAAGCAAAAAAAAAAACAAAAAATATTATTTTAATCTAACGCAACTCTAATTTAATGAATTTCTTCGTTGTCACTGCTCAGTATAATCTCAACCGAGAACGTTTTTTCCGTGGAATGATATCGTCCTCACTTTCACTCTTTCTTTTTCTTTATTTAAAGTTTTTGTATCTTCTCCCCTCTTAAAAAAATCTGTAATTGTACTTTGCTTGCTGGTTCTTACCAGGTAATTGTAAATTTCTCGGTATGGAGCTAGACGGTTTTGCATCTCCCTTTTGAATTTTCGATTTCTTTCAGTGGAAGGGTCTGTATTCAAGAAAAATGACTCGAGATTTTCAGCTAAGCTTAGGTTTTTTTGTAATTTTTTTAATGTTAAGTTATTAACTGCACAATCTTCAGGACAGCAAGTCTCGCCGCGGCTGTAGAAGTACAGTGTTGTACAAAGGTTTTTGCAGTTTTCTTATCGTGTTATTTATAATTGTTACGTGTTATTTATTTATATATAATTGTTTTTGTAATCAATGTGTTTTTTGAAATTTTAAGTCTTGACGAGGATGAGTTTTGCATCTTAAGTTTTGAATTTATACTGTTGATAAATCTTGATGAATTTTGAATCTTGAGTCACGATAAGTCTTGAACCTTAAATCCTGAAAGTCTTGAAAAGTCGCTTTAAAAGTTTCACGACTCGAGATTCGAAAGAAATCAACGCTTTTCGAGAAGCTTAAGTATAAAATTCTGTTCAAAGTAAGTGCAATCTTTAGACCGCTTCAGAATGCTGGTCACTGTTTCTTGCCGTGTGTGAGAATGGAGGCAATCGTAGTCGCAAGTGCAAACGGATTTCTAATTCTTCGAAAAGACGTCGCGAGATGCATGACCAGCCTTTTATCTCCCTTGTCACGTCCCGTTTTAGCCGATGGCGGGGGATACGCTTTAATTGGTAATTGAGGGATTAACCTCGATACGGAGTATTTATATGTAAATTAGCAAATCGTAAACTTGGATGTTTCTGCTCTTTTTCGGCTTTTATACTGCTGTTGCTGGTCTTTTTTCGAAACGTACGAGGATTGTTTGTTAATCTGGACATTCGAACTAATTTGCGAGGCAAATTCGTGGATAAAACGAAACCTGTTCTCTGGCGTGGTTTGCGTAGAAGCAATTTAAAATACTCTTGGACTAATTAAATTTAATGCATTAATGGAACTTACGCTCCCTGTCCCTTCTTGTCACGAAGAAATTTTACGTAAAAACGGATATGTCGAATTGAACGAAAATAAAAGTAAAAAATTGGAAAATAATTCTACGATAAAAAAAAAACACACATTTTGAAACGAGTCAGCGGAACTCGAAAATCTCTCGGATTATTCAAACACGCGAACGAGGCTCCTTTGTCCGGCAGAGCGATTAATAATTTGAAGCGTCGTTGTTTAGCAAAAACGGGGCTGGAAGTTCGATGCCTACGGTCCAGAGCGCGGTGGTTGCACGCTCGGAGGACAATGAGCCGGTCGAGTGGCACGGTCCATTCATTTCGAGATCTTTATCGTCGCTAATCGGTCCCTTGATAGACGAGCTCTCCTCTATCCTGACGGACTTGCGAGATGATGGATGCTCCAGCATCGGAAGCGGGTCGGGGGTCAGTGCACCGTTCGTAAGAGAACGATGAGCGCGTAACGCGGGGATATCGATTCGGTGCAGGCTGCTGGAAGGTGCCTGGAACCCGTCGTTTGAATGTTTCATAGCTGTTTCGCGGGACCTTGCGGACAAAACCATCGAAGGGCCCATCGCGAGCCAGTCGAGACTTGCGAATGCTCCGTCGTCTTCGAAAGAAACGTCCACTTTCAACGACTGATATAATCTCGCGCAATCGTGAAACGTGAATTTTTCATTACTTCGTATTTTTCTCAGTCTTTCGAAAATAGTCGCGCACACTTTACGAGATCATGCAAATTTCTGAAAGTTAAAAACACAATAACGGTGAGAGGCGGAGTATCGTTGGTGGTACCCTTGATTTCTGTCGATCCATTGATCCGAAATTGGAAAATCAAAAATACACACGCCAAATATGAGTAACGCTGGGACCACAAGGGCGGAAAATATTGATATTTTACGAAATGGCGAAATGTTTGTAAAAACAGAATGGTAATAACAGAATCGTATGAAAAAAAGAGTGGATGTTGTGCTTCGTAGATTCGAAAAATGGATTGCGGTTATCGAGTTGAGTGTGATTCCGATAAATTTCTTTTATGTATGTACTCTATCAAAATTAAAATGTTACCATATCATTTTAGAAAGCATTTTTACTTTAAACTATTTTATTCGTATCCATTCTCAACGTTAAACACATATCTCAATATTAGACATCGAAAATAATTGCATTCTTTTAATTAAAGCAAAGGGCTACGTGGATATAAAATATTGTGCGTATAAAAATTATCCATTGTTCAAATGGCACCTAACGAAGACTTTATACTCAGATACCTACGTATAGAATATCAAAATAGGTATTGAATATTTTTAACGAACCTTTATACCATCATATGAATAGCTATTGTTTATCACACAGCGCTTATCGCCAAGCTATTTAATTAATATACTAAATAATGACTAAGTCCAACATTTCTATCCAACACATTTATATTTCGTTTAAAAAAAAACTGTATCGCTCCCCGAATTTTATATTTTCTAGACTTAAACATCGTCTGCAATTATCTCTTCTATTTTGCCTGTCTTCAACATCTCTCTGCAAGTTCCTCTTTTATTTGTCTTGCTTTAAACGTCTCCCTACAAAAATCCCTTCTCCATCTCTTTTATCTCCGTGAATATTATTCTACCACTTTAATAACAACCGTACTCCAACTTCCATACAAAAAGCGTGCAATTGTTGTTCAACGATATATAAGTATTATTTGTAATAAGCATTGTTACAAGTTCCACCCCTTTAACACCCTCCAAGGGTGTCCTAGTAAGCTGCCTTAAATATTTCATTTCGTCGAACTCGTCGTGCCACGGCACACATCATTCGGTTCGAACTCGTCGACCGGTACACAAAGCCTCTATTCCTTTTTTTAATCCTCTGCCAAGCCCCATTCCTGTTCCGCTTCGAGCGTCTACGAGCCGCCTACGGCGACCGTCCGCTCGATGAGCTCATCAGCTAATGGAAATGCGATCGAGCGATGAAAACGATATCAATCAAAATATTTGTCCCTGGCAGTGGAAGCGGCGGAACGGGCTCGAGGCGGGTAAAACAAAAATCGAACGAGGCGAGTAGGAACGCGGAGGAGAAGGAAAGGAAGCTGGTCGAAGCGGAGAAAAATCAGGGGTAGGAGAAAGACGGCGGAGCGACGTTGTTTGGCCAGCGAAAAGTTATTAGTCGGGCGAGCGGCACCATAATGAAAAATAGGAAGTTGTATCGATGACGTCGGCGTCCTTCCTCGTCGCCGTGTTGAAAGTTCCACGGAAAAAGAACAAGGCTGTGCACGCCAAAAATGAAAGTCTCGAGGAAAAAAGCTCTTGCCGAAGACAATAGTAGACGAAGTGATATCGACTTCTTCTAAATTAATGAAATAATTTAGAAAAATAAGAATTTCATCTCTCCTAAATACCTTTGGAGCGAAAGCTTCTCGACCTGACAGATGTGTACAGAAGAAATTCCTTAATCCCCGTCGAACCTACGATACCTTTTATATACCCAGTCTCGAATTATTTCGGAAAAAGCAACGGGAAGCGCGACATCTAAATGGAAAATGATGGAGATCTTGGCGGCAGAAATGCAAAGAAGACGTAACAGAAGCGGAGGAACACGAAATCTCCGATAGAGCGTCGGAATACTTTAGAAAGTGAGTGGAGAGGCGCGAAAGCGGGACGCTGGGAGGGCAACGATGAAGAACCAAAAGCCGATAAATCAGCCGGTCTAGTCAGAATTAGTTACCGTCCCATTTTGCCGCGACGTTAAGTAAGCTCCCTTCCTGCCTCCTTTTCCGTCTCCGCCCTGTGCACCCTCTCGATTTCCTTGCCACGGTCGTCCCCTCGCCTTATCTAGCCGGTGCCTCTCGGCTCGTCTCCGTGCTCGCTTCGTTTCCTCCCCCTTTCTTCGCCGGCATCCGGATCCGCGGCTTCTTCCTGAGACAAAACCACGGTGCAACCACCCACGGTTCGCCAGTTTTCCAGAATTCCACGCCAGACACCGGCCTCGGTTTCCGGGCTGGCGTCGCGCGCCCGTCCCACCGTTTCTTCCTATCGATCTGCCATCTCTATCCGACGCCACCCTTCGGGGTGTATATCGTCTAACCCTCTCGCCGATCGTCAACGACTGGAAATGCCCGATTTCACCGTGCCACGTCGACGACGCCCGCCCGATAAAAGGCCACCTGCGATTCTTACGAGCAACCGAGAGACTCCGCCGACACCTTTGACACGGCCGTAAATGCGGAAACGTAATATTTTGCGACACGGAAACCGGTACAACCACTCCAAGTCGGAGGGAAGCGTCGCCTCGTACAATCGTTCCAACTTTCTCTCTTCTGATCCTGGATACGTTCCTCGTTTCTTCTGTGGAGCACTCTATTTTTAGATGACACGGCCTCGTTACGCGGCAGATTTCTGTTTAAACAATCGCTAATTTTCGCGCACATCGTTGGAATACATTTTTTGAGGAGAAATTGAAAAGTCTCGCGATAAAATGCTTTCGATAGCTAAAAGCGAAAGCGTTTCTTGTTTCCACCTCTCGTTCTTTCTGACTGCGAGTACACGACGTTATCTAGAAGCGACTCATTGCAGCGACGCGCGAGTTAAGGGACGATGATTGATAAACGATCCGTTTTCTTCATTCCAGATAAAGCACGGCACGCGCATACATATTTCTGCTATTGTTTGCCGCGTCGTGTCCATAATACGTATGTACACACGCGGACTGCCTCTGCTTCAAAGATACACGGGAATTTATATGGGGTCTTTGAATATTTCCCTTGGAAGAGGTTTTAAGGGCTGATTCCGGAGGCTAAGATAAGACGAATATCAGGAAAATGCGCGTGCTGGAATTCTTTCGCGACGATGCTCTTCGCGGAGACGAATTTCCGTGTCGCATTCGACGATGAGCTTTTACCATTAACGCTCGTGTGCGCAAGGAATTTTTACAGTCTCTCGCGAGTCATTCAAACAAATTAACACATCGCGGACCAAAATTTTACTTGAATTGATAGAAAATAACGCGTACATGGGACTTTTTAATATCTTATTGTACCCTTTCAATAATGTTCCAAAATTTTTAAAATAAGAGTAGTAAAGTGTCTAAGCTTTCAATATTATGGTATATTTTACAAGTGCATCCTTTAAGCACGATTCTCATATAAACTAGTGGTACTAGGTGTATATATGAATAAGTAAAAGTACAATTAAAATTATTGTCATATAATTTCTTTCTCATAATGAAACATTTATCGAATTTTCGTGATACACGTCGATCCTACTTTTAATCGTAATGGAAATCTACAATGGTTTTTAAAATTCCATCAACTTTGCAGTAACCCTTGCGCGATAAGTTGGTAAATTCAAAAAGTTGCCCGTAATTGTGCATGAATTTTCCAGGGTTGTATAATGCCAGACGAGAATGAACACTCTCCAGCCCAGTTTCTCAAAGATATTTTTTTAAAAAATTCGCCCGCCTGCAGAATGCGCTATTAAGAACATAAGTGTTCTTTCAACTCAAGTTTCGCGCAATATTTATAGCGGACAAGTTTCAGTGTTCTATTCTCCGTGGTGTCATTACGAAGTTCTTTTGCGTAAATAAATGACTAAATGAGAACCGGTTCTAAAGTTCTCGCGATCTGACGTTGTCTAGTCTGCATTTTACTGCTTCTTCAATGAACAGCGTGCTGTGAAGTACAACGCAGTTAGAATTATGCTGAATAGTGGCGTTGCAGTTTCGTGTTTTGTTAATTTAATTTTCCAACGACAGCAAAAAATTACAGCTGATTTAAAAATATTATAGCACATTCGTTCATCGTTTATTTAATTATTAATGTTTATACTTACATCATTGTATTGAATTTCATTTTCAAGTATACTTCCCATCTGTAATAAATCATTGATCGAAGTGTTAAGCAGAATAATACTCGATACAATTTTACTCGATAAATATTAGGCGTAATCGCATCAACGGCGAATCCATTTTTTATAATACACATGAATTCTTTAATTATCCTTCGTCCGTTGATAGTAAACCAAATATACCGCTTGCGTGGAAAGCGTCCATTTTATTATCGCACTCCATTTCCACGGTTTATTCAATGTCTTTTCATCCCAATGACAATATTTGATTTATTTAATATCACCATTATTTCCGTAATTACGCGTGATATAATATTTTATTCGATCATAAATGCCAACGTTTCGTAGAGACGGCAATAGTGCATGAATATTCATCGCGCGTAATTAAGCTTGAGAAGTATTAGAAACGCAACACCAGAGTATTTAGTTTGTTGAGCTTTCAATATTTGATCGAACTCAGAAAAGAAGTAAATGTCTTAGACGCTCTTAGAAGAAATGATTTGCGTGGAACTTGGTCTCTGCACTGGAATTATTTTATAAATCCGAAAGTAGTTTAGAAAATAATTGCAATTTTTATTTGAGTTGTACACGACTGAATCGTCATTTACATGGACCAACGATGAAATTTACGAAACACGGTTGGAAAGAGTTATCGCTAGGATATCAGCGCTTGAAAGTCTTGAGTCTTGATCGTTAAAGAGAATTGGAAATCTTGCGATGCGAGTCTATAACGACGTTAAGGCTAAATTCCATGCTAAAGCTGATCATTACATCAACGTTATATCATTAGGATTTACTCCTCTGAAGGATATCGATTATATACAAACACAAGTAGCAACCACCAGTACCATCGTAGACTCGTAACGAGGTTAAAACTGAAGTTAAGAGGAAAAATACACGAGTAAACGTGTTAGTAAAGTTTCCAGTTCCACGGCGAATCAAAATTACGTGTTGGAAAAGACAATAATTTGATGAAGTTAAATAGGTGTAAGTAGATTTTTCCGTTAATATCGTAGATTGCTGTGAAAATTGCTACCAATGCGTAACTACTAAATAAATCATTTTTAATTTTACCTATGTACACGCGTTATTTTAAAAACTATTAGAATAAACTACGATCTTTCAAAATTACAAAAATAATCCATTTCTGCAGCAGTAGCTCACCGATCATTAAAACTTCTCAGCTGGACCGATAGTAATTAAAATGCAAAACTTGAACCACGCAAAATTTCAATCCGACACGTAGAAAAATACGAACATTCTGCACAACCAAATATTTCCCTGTCCTTATTAAAACGAGAATTCTTCTCAATTATTTCCAACCATTTCCACGTTCAACCAAGAAAATGGGAACGAAACACCGCAACTACCATCCACTGTCCCCGCTATATTAACTGGCCGTATCTAGTTCGTTAATATTTGCCGCATATGTTCATCAAGGCTCGATTAGTGTGGTCGACGTAGCTACAGGCTGGTGCGTGTACACACGTACGAGCAATCTGCGCATCGATGTACACATCGGAAGATCGGGTGATAATCTTTCGCCCGACCGCAAGATGGTTCCTTATTTTACCCGGTGGCGGTGCAGCAACCTCTGCGACCCTCCCGTCGCAGCCACACCGCACGTCCACTCGGGGGTGCTGGTGGATGGAGAACGTTTTCAAGTGCACTTAACGACGTTTATGAAATGAGATACTATTATATGGAGAGTTCGCTGGTTAATCGATTTAAGTCAAGAGACCGTAAAATGGGGATTCGCGTGGTACAATGAAACGGGCCCCGCCACGAGCTTCATCAGTGTATTGTATCGAAAATTATATGGCCCCTTAGAACGGCTGATGATGGAGATAACACGGTAGACACGGTGGATAGGGCGTTCTCCACGCTGGACCTGGTTTTAACT
Organism: Xylocopa sonorina; assembly: GCF_050948175.1. Lineage (NCBI taxonomy): Eukaryota > Metazoa > Arthropoda > Insecta > Hymenoptera > Apidae > Xylocopa > Xylocopa sonorina. The sequence goes on along the minus strand of NC_135202.1, from coordinate 3,847,631 downwards.
TGATCCAGCGTTACGAACTCGGATTATATTCAATTTTAGCTTCGTTTGTTCATTACCTTTTGGGCTAGCTATTAAAACACTGCACAAGTTTCCGTTCTGAAATTCCTAGCATCGCTATCATCATTTTTATTTTGATTTGAGGATTTGAGATGCAATACCGAAAACTCGATCTTCGACTCTACGACGAACTATATTCGACGAGTTTCAAACACTCGCAAGTGGTTAAATACCCCACTCGAGAGTGCTACACACTCGATGGACTCTATAGGTTGATTAAAAAAATGAATCGAATTGAATGAGAGAATTTAAGCAAAGAAATTATCAATGAACGATGGTAAAAGTAGATATCCATTGTGTCCAGCCTTGAACATGTTTGGGAATAATCCCTGATTAAGCCTAGCAAATAGTGGAGGATTAAAAAGGTACAGAAATTCTAAATGGCAACAAGCGAAGACAAAATAGTGCAGAGAAGGGGCTCAATTAAATTCTCTGGGTATTACTACCGACAATGGACGCTTTGTAAAGCAAAATTACATCTGCATCATATGAAAGCACTCTGTTCTGTTATACGCGAATGAAATATACGACACATTTTATTGGGAGAAAAAGGATTCCACATTTTTGGCGGCCAATTAGTGACACATTGAATAATGCCCCCGTAAAATCTCACGTGCCCAGATTCATTAGCAATTTAATTACGTAGTACTTAGCACTTTAAAAATTGCTATGCGGCTCTCACGCAACTTTTTCATAAACCAATATCGTGCGCGGTCTCCTTGCCCGAATAGCTAATCAGGCCGCATCATTTTCAGAAATTTTTTACTCGAAAAATGATTACGCCACGATACATTTTCCGTTTCACGTTCCAGCGGCAGTTAATTTTGAAAGACTTAACTTTTTAAGTTACTAGCTGGAAGAATTACAGTGACAGGCATCAATTTAGTATTTCACGAAATAACCTACGCATCGTACCGTCTCGCATCATCGACAAAACGCTTGAACGCGCTAGCAAAGTGTTAGGAATGCATGAAACAGTTGAGCACATCGGATTCATACCGTCTGGGAATCCTGTTCGAGGCATAAATTCCAAAGTATCGTCCTCCATTATTCAGAACATCCTGTTTACATCAAAGTTCAATACTCTCGGCGTCAACAGTCCCCAGATACCCGGTACATAACCAGCGCACGCGTATCGTATCCCTTTATTTTTCATTCGGCAGGATCGTAGGCAACGGAACGAGAGCGGCTCGTTGACAAATGTTCGACGGGGCGACGCGGAACAGGCGAGATTCGCCGGTGAAAAGCTCGCGGGTACCGGAAACGGTCAGAGGGAAGGCCAGTGAATTTTCTCTCGCGGCTTTCATAACTGACGAGGTGGCTCCGCGTTGAAATAACCGAGGAGGGTGAATAATGCAGAAATCCGCAAGAAAATATGAACGCGCATTACCCAGACGGAACAGGATATTCACTCGGTTATTTCGCGGCGCGGCGATGGCGACGATTCTGCTGAGCGGGTACGCGCCGGACATCGACGCGGCCCACCGCGGATAATAAGCTTAAATCCACAGAGTTACGCGGGTACCTGTTCGGTTACTCTGCAAGACGCGACCGGCAAACGGCGTTCAAATTAATTTCGCCAAAGTTCTGCCGCCTCGTACCAACCCCCGCGACCGCCTCGCTCCCTCTACCGCTGACGGTAAATTATTAATACAGGCGAAACCAGGCGCCTGCTGACTCGGTTTGTCCTCGGTTAAATGTGCTGTTTAATTAGGAAATCCGCGATCGCTGCAAGGCGGGGATTGTCGCTACGTGGTTCCCGCTTCATTCGCGGTCCACTGAATCTACGCGACCTTTCCACGCGATGACCAACTGTAAATGAGATCAATTTCGGTGTGGAAAATCTACTGGCCGATCCCGACCAATTATGGGGCTAAAGATTCACTTTGTCTCGCGCGAGTGTTGCATTATACTGTTGGGGACATTTGTATGTATCTCGAAGGGTGAGTCAGTGATGCGTGGAGATTCTGTGTGGGAGGAATTAAGAAGAATTAAAAGATATTAACGTGCAGGTGTTAAACATGGTTAATATAGTTTTTTAAGAATTTTATAAGTTTCTTCTTGAAATAAAAATCTTTGGAACGAATTGTTACGCTTCGATTAATTCGATTATTGGTACACTTCGATTTAAAGTATTTGCAGCGACAAAATAGTTGCCTCTCGTCGTGGTGTCTATTTAAAAAAAATTGCCAAACCGTTCGAGAAACAAGCCACTACTTAGAACGCACGCGATCGCGAATGACCGAACGAGTCGTGCGACAGATTGGCTGCATACCGGTTGGCAGCCACGTCAGCAAGCGAAACGAGCTTAAAACTATTCCGGCGTCGACTCGCGTCGCGTCTCGCGTTGCGTGGACATGCAATTACCCGGCTAACAAGAGTTTTCGAAATTACACGCTCGAATGCACGCTTGACGCGGCGGAATTCACCGTGCCTTTCGAAACTTCGTTTTTAATGCGCCCGGCGAACGGACTCGGATGAAGCGCCGGTACGAAACTGCCGGTGACTGCTATTATAAAACGGTTTGCTGATAGTAAACTGAGTGGAAACGATTTGCGCGCGCTCTCGAACACGGTTCAGCCAACGACAACAGGAGTTTCAATGTGTACCTAAGTTTTAATCTGTCCGTCAGTTTGACGGATATTTAGAAAAATATATTTCGCTCGATGCTTAATACATATAGAACACAGCTTGGTTGAAAAATTCATAAGGTACAGAAAGGAATTTTCGTAAGTAATTTCGTGTCCGCGGTTTCGTGCTTGTATAATAAGAAATTGCCCTTTCGAAAATATTTAATTTTAAAAATCTAAACTCGGCTGTGTTAAAAGGAAGAAGCTACGCTGCTGAATGTTGTGAAAGTTGTGGATCGTTTGTTAGCATTTTCGAGAAAATTGGAATCTTTTGTACAGCTACGTACTATGTAGTTACCTAATTTATTATTAATAGATAGTATAATGTAATAAAATCAGCATCGCGCAAGCAAGAATAAAAAGCGTATAACAAGAAATCGTTGACAACAGCAACTGCTAATGATGCATAAGAAAAATCTTTAAAGTCTCCCTTAGGATTCCTCAATTGGATTCGTCGCGTTGCGAGAACAGTCGATTGAGAACTGAATCAACCGATAAATCATCTGTCCCGATTGTTAACGTCTCGATATTAAGCGGCCTCGCGCTCCCCCATCGCTCGATTCAAATCTCGCGTCTGAATCGGCCATTCGTCGAATACATTAGGTTAACCGGGCATATTCTTCGAAGTAGACGCATCGATCGTCATAAGTGAATCCGTCCCTTGGGTATAACCAGGAGACGTACTTGGAATACTAGGGGGTGCCGCCCAGCCAAGAATTTTGAGAGAGCGCGGCTCATGAATGCAAATTAAAACGTTTACCCCGCTCTCCTATCGCGCGGCTCTTTCCACGTCCCCCGTTATTTGACTTCCCGTATAACGCGGTGCTCAAAAGGTCGATAAGCCGCGGCTGCCTGCGAAAGACTTAAATAATGAATGCCCGGTAAACAGCTTCGCCGACTAAACGTTCCCACCGCTGCCCCCGCAGCGTTCCTCTTCTACGCGTTTCGCAGTCCTTCCCTCTTTAACTCCACTCGACCGGCGCGTTCCTTGACCAAACCGGCATATTAGGCGGCTCCGGTTGAATGCGACTGAAAAACCGGCGACTCGGCTCTAAATAGCCCTGCGAACCGCATCCGCGGTTGGTTTCGCGGACGAACATGAGCGCGCGTTAATCTTGGTCTGACAATTAATTAGAATTCGAATTTGAATTTTGTTTGTTTGTAATAATGCTGGGAAATTTTGAAAAGGGAATGGGAGAAATCTACGATTTCTCTGGTTTAATATACAATAAATTTCATGCAAATCACTTTATTTAAAAATACAATTCTCACACGTTCACGAAGAAACGATCCGAATTAGCCACTCTAAGTTGTCAACGTTATTCGTTGAATTGCCACCACGGCGAACATTCATTATTGGACAGTCTCTTTTTCGATCGTAACACTTACACGCACTGCAATACAGCGTGCGAGATAATTCTATCGGAATAAGAGTAAAAATGTGCAGCGCTGTAATTAACGAATGGGACACGAGGGGAAGTGCAGCTGGGAAATAAGGGGGCGGAACGAGAGAAAGCAGCTGGCGATTACTAAATTAGAACGGGCATTCGTAATAGCACGAGGCACTTCTTGTATTTTTGCGACTCAAGCAAACCTGACCGGCTCATTAATTTCCTTTCGCCATAGAGCATTGTACGATTTAATAAATTGCCCGGGAACGGGGACGCGGCTGCGTTTGTTAACCGGCAGCGGACTCGGTCGCGTTCGCCCGTTTGTTGGCTTATGTAATCTCCCATTTCCGCGGAGAATTGACCACTAACGAAGCGAAACGGCACCGTAATCGCGAAAAGTCTGGAAGGCTGCCGCTTGGTAACCTAGTTATCGAAGAATTTACGGACGGATGCAAAAACCGTCCGCGTTTTATTTCGCGCGGCCCAGAGAAATACGCCTTTGGCGAGTGAGCCCACGAAAATGGTACAGGGTGGATTACGATCTTCTATTTGCGAGTTTTTAAATTGCGACCCGGGAAAAATAGTTACGCGCCAGCGCGGAACTTCCTGGTTTATTACATATTGGAACGTTCCAGAAAGTGTTATGTACCCCGAGGAGATTAGTCAAAGAACGTGGGATGACCCTCAGTGGTAAGAAAAAATCTATGAGTTTAGGATGAAAATATTTTTTGCAGCATATTTATTAAAGTCGCGTAGCATCGCGAAAGATTTGTCCATTTTTAGATTTTCATTACGAAGGAAATCGTGATCGTTGTCGATTGTGCATACAACTGCCGATACGTTGATCCTCTGTAACTCAGAACTTGTCGTGCTTTAATATTATCTGTATTTACTTATATTCGAATATAATATATATGCAAATTTGATCATTATTATCCAGTTATTGCAAAGTTTCCACTGATACTACGACCCAGTTTGAACTATCAAAATAACGAGATTTAATTCTCTATAAATATTGCACGTAATCTAGACCCCTATTATAACTTTATATCGGTTTAACTCGCTAAAATGGCGTCAAAACGATACAATAAAATTACACGAAAATAATGGAATAAATTAAAGTCCATAGCGCGAGCGTAGGGATTAATCCAGCAACGAAGAAACGCATTAAAAATATGAAACGCGTTTAAGGATTAAATAGCAATCGTCCAACTTGTCTCGGATTCCTTCGCGAGGAGTTGATTTAATGGATGATATTGCATGGCTGAAATAGTGGCCATCCGCGGCTGGGACTTTTGTCCATTCCCTGGATTAGTCGAAACGGACTTTTCTTTTTAACTGCTCGAATCATGGGCAATAAATTCTGAAAATGATGTGTCGCTGTTTGCTAGCGAGCCGTATAAAAGTGTCTAATGATTTATGATACGTGTCTGTCGAAGTCCAGAACGCCATCAATTCCGCGCGGTTTGTATGGTGTGCAATGTGTGACAGGAAAATAACGAGAGCGATGTAATAAGAGCACTTCATTTCCAGAAGCTTACGATTCCATCCCATTAGCTCGTTACACTTGTTTCATTTATTGCAATCGCCATTTCCATTGCTCGAAGCACTGCTGTAGCTGATATGACGCTAGCATATTCAGTAGAGCCGCCATTTTCTTTTTTACCGCGTCAAGAGGTTCAGAATTCGATATCTTTCCAGCAGATATTTACTTTGCTAAATTAAATATCATCGCACCAACTTTTAATAGAAGTAAGGCTCCTGAAACGTAATTAACTGTTTGTCAGAATTGGAGCACGTTCATTAACTTCTGCTAATCAACTTCAGACACGAAAACAATTTTCTAGCCCTTGTTACTCTCCTATGCAACGTTAACAATAACTACCATAATTATAATACTAAAAATTTGCCTAAAATTACACGCTTCTACATTAATACATCTTGAAACATACCAATAATATTGATTAAATTTAACGAAACTTTTGAGAACCACTGCTCCTATGTTTCCAATTAGTTTTTAATGAAACTGAGCTCGTTGGACGCAGAGAACCTTCCCCTGTAAAACAGTTTTCGTTTCACGTCGATAACCTTTCCCGTTCCCGAGATATCGTCGTGCAAAGACGAAGCTAATTTCTAATAGTTTTCTATTGTCGTCCTTGTCACGCACTCGGAAGTCTCGCTCGCGCATTCTTCAATGACCTACCCCAAGCGGATCAGCTGTTCGCTGGTCAGTGACAAATAGTAGCGTGAAAGGGTTATTTTACTATTTACTACGCGTGCCCAGGAGATGAATGATGGGTCACGGCGGATCCAAGATGGCCGACCGTCATTCATAACTCTGCGCGTCCAAACTGCTCGATCTTTAAACGCGTATATCTGCGGGACCATTTGAGATATCGGAATGAAACGAATTGCGTCGCAACCAGGACACATTCTGCCATCTTCTCAGCTGTCATTTGTAAAAAAATTCGAGGGTCTTCTTATTGTACTTTGCGATCAAAGTTAACATTACATTATTATCTGTTGCTATCATTGAGAAATATAGTAACAAGTTAAATTTTTTTAGAAATATGTTTGTGTAGGGATGATTCGAAGGGGTGTTGGACGTTCAAAAGTTTCGAAGATGAAAAATGTTAGTCGCTCGAATTGAAATCAGAAGATATATTTTCAAGATGCACGAACTCCTCGATTCCTCTGTGTCAATACTAACTAACAGACTACTAAAATTCAACTAACATCGTACGAGTCGATATAGTTTGTCGATATATGGCCCCTAAATTCTTAAATGTTTATTTTCCGCCTAGCAAGTAAGAACAATATTTTCGATATGGTAAATAATCTTGAGTACGATATCCGGATATACTCGTAGCTCTGTGATCCACAGCATTCATGCAACATTCATGAGCATCGTACGTACCACTTCACCCTTTCGGTTTACGTGCAGTAAATCCTTGTCATCTCGTATCTTTTGGATTTCGCGTATTAAAAAATCTTGCTCCGTGACTCCTCATATAATTTACGCATATATTTATTACGCATTTTTTTTTATTTTTGTGATTATTACCTCCCTTAGAAGTTAATTACTTTTCTTTGAGTAGAATAGAAGAAAAATAATTCCACTGTAAAACTTATGGTTTTCTATCCAAGAGCGATTTAAAATTCACGTAAATTCATTTCGCAAAAGATTTTACTGTTAAACTTCCAAATATGCACCACATACACGTCCTTTATTCTTCGCAGACCCTTTGAAGTTACAATAGAGTGGTTAATTCAAACAAAGATCAAAGATTATGTACTGTAAGCTACAGAACATCATGCTTGTAATTCTTTTTGCAAGCTCTAAAGAACTTTACAATATTCTCCCCGTAAAGTAGCTTACTTTTCTATGATTAACAAAAACGTTTGCTGCCCCTTCTGACAATGCCTTACCCTTTATCGTGCTGACGTGCAACGGAAATTAAATTTCTTGCAACTTGTTACGAGAGGAAGGTAACATTTGAGCAACATGCGTGAATACGTCAAATAAATTACGACTATTTTTTGTATTTTACAACGCATGATAAAATCGCGCGGCTAGAAATTTATTGCGTTTAGCCAAGTGTCATAAAAAAAAGTTTCATTTTTGTATATGCTGAAATTCGGAAATGAAATCCAAATGTCACGCAAAAGTCCGAATTTTTTTGGAATACCAAATGCCGTTCCAAATTAAATTAGTATACAGAAATTCTTATTCCACACCACGTGACAGGCTTAACAAAAATTTATGAGTTTTCATCAACGTCGTACAATTCCCGTCACAGAGGTATGCAAATGAATGTACCGAAGTTACGAGAAAACAAGTAAAAGTCCTCTGTCTGCACAAATTTGATTTAAAACAAATATCTTTTTCCCCTAAATGACGAAAGATAAAAATTATATCTTTTTTTTCATTTTTTTCTCATGATTTTTTAATACGTAAATCGACAATATTTTTTACTTTTTTATATTACAAATTAAGTATTTAAACAGTATAATAGGCGTTGCATTATTTAATAATCCCCTTCGTCTACTATAATTCAATTCATATTTTTTGCAAGCAGTATATCGCATTTTAAATATACAATAATGTGCATTTTATGCCATTTCGTAATCCATCTGTTAAGGAAATAATTATATCGATTCCACGTTCGTCAACTACATTTGCGACTTCAGAATTTTACAATATTCCTACAAAACTAAAGCAGACCTGATAATTAATCAAAGAAAAAAATGAGACCTTCTTCCATCTACGAATTAAAATTTCACTCGCAAATAAGGAACGATTTAACCAGAGATCTGCCTCGCATTTACCACGGTTTTATTTTCTGCCCGTACGAAAAATCAGCCCCTTTCCACGACCGTCCGCGTACGTTTCCTCATAACCTAACCTCGCCGACGGAAACGCGAAAGCTCGAGCCCCCACCGTTGAAGATGACTCCTGGTTGAGGTAAACCCTGAATTTCGCATTTGTACCGCGTTGTAGAGCTTACGATCCTGCAAATAGTCGTCTGTTTATCCACACGAAATTTACGACACGCCCTGAAAATATATTTTCCGCTCTACACGTGTACATGTGGCCACATAAATACATGTACGGGTGGGTATATGTACGGCTACGTCGCGGCAGTCCATGCGCCGGATTCACGGGTTCAACGTATCAGTACTACCTGGGTTCTTTTGTAAACTCCGCGAAATTGACGTGGGATGAATTATTAACGACTGGATGGCATTAAAATTTATAAACTCGAGAAATGCTGAAATATGGTACTACCAAAAACCCTTTGGTGCGTTTGTCAACCGACGTGTAACGTTTTTGGCTATGTCCAGAAGAAATTTTCAAAAAAATTAAACAATATAAGACAAACCCCATCGAATAAGATCTAATTAAAAAAAGATTTTTAAAGCTGAATTTATAATTCTATATTTTCCATTTGATTTGAGCAGACGATACACATAACCGGCGGAATTCATAAGGTGCATCTTTTAACAAGATTTAAAACCTGAATACACATTCAACGCGACGTCGAATAAATTTGCTTCAACGCTAGGTTGCATAGCATTAATAACGTACAAAATATCGTAATACTGTTAGGTGGGTCATAAATAATTCATGCGAGGGAAAGTTGGTTGACGAAATTCTTTTGAGCGAGATAACCCTGTTTCGACCACGAGGTTCAAGCGTACCGTGGTTTAATGATCTAAAAATGCAAAAATCTGAGTGCGAATAATTACAAGAAACGAAGTTGAAACGAAAGTTCGATATTCCAACGCGTTTTTCTAATAATGCAAAATTTCATTACCACTTTTACCGATGTAGCGGTCATTTTAATTAGCCGTCAATTCGATATTTTAAATTTAAATTACTCGCGGCTCTTTCAATGTTTCCGGCGACAATTGATTATTCTCGTTAACCGTCCCGCGTATTTTTTCACACCACTACTGTTTCATCGCATCCGTACATACTGCACTTTATTATCCTTTGCTTGCAGCGTCACTGTGCAACATGGTTTTCAACAGCGACTCGACGAAAACGGGGGTGGTTACGTCCCCAGGATACCCGAATCCTTATCCACCGAGGACCCATTGTACATACGACTTTCAAGGACGGGGCAAGGAACGAGTGCAAGTGATGTTCCAGGATTTGAATTTGTACCATACATCGAAAGCACCAAATGAGTGAGTATCTGTCACATTCTCTCCTTCGTGCAACACAATTTAAAACACACTTTCCTGCGCATTTAAGTCGTAATTATTTCAACGCCATTACAGAAGCCAAATGAAATTACAACGAATAATTATTTAAACGATTCTCGTTAATAATTATGTCTCTGTATAAAATGTTACGTAAAATTTTCTCTCCTCGTTGGAACTTTCTCTGTCTCCTCTCTTTCTCTTTCAACGTCTACTCGTGCGCTATTCTTATGAGAACTAGTCTCTGTATATGCTCGTATTCAAACACTCGTACCTGCCACTTGATCACGCTGACAACTGTACGTATTCGCGAAATCTTCAGTTTCCAAACATCACGTTCGCGCTCTCCGCTCTCGCGTTCTGCGTTGAAAAGGATACGTCCCGATAACATTTTTGTATTGCAGGTAAAAGCAGAAAAATTGTAACAAAAAAAAAAAAAAAATAAAAAAATGGGGATACGAATGCCTGTTATGTTGGCCTGGATCGGAGAGATCACGAAATATAAAACTCGTAAAGTTGTCGGGCTTGTTAGCTAGAAATAAATCGAGTTACAGCGGTAGGGACGATTATGTTTCACGTTGCGGTTATCGAAAATCAGATTCGAGAAAAATATCGTCAGTAACGTTAGTTAATGTTTTAAAAGTTAATTCCTCATAGATTAGAATGGATGACCCGTCTTTTGTTGTTATCTGTTTCGAGTGATTACGAATTCAACGACTCGCTCGCTCGAGAGGTTCCTAAGAAAATGTGGAGACACCAAAGTACATTGTACGAAGCGTTTCGAGTTGCATTTCGGTAGAGATATCGCTGTAATTATGTTATACATTTACCCATCCATCATTCTCGCCAAGCTTTTAGAGTTATGAAGCCTCGCAGTATCGTCGAAAAGTACGCAGAAAATGACAACATTCGAATGGAACGTTTGAAACGATACCACCAAGTACAACATTCATATCCGATGAAACAAAAATTGAACAAACGGTTAAAATATTTTTACAAGCTCACGTTTTCATTTCACGTTACGTCTTCTTCATCTTACAACGCCGCGATAACCATAATTATCCAACACCAGATCGAACAATAGCAAGGAACCGATCGACAAAACGGTTCAATCGTCAGCTAAACACAACGGATCGGTAGAGATGAATCGCGGGAACGCAACTCTTTCCAGGCTCGTACAAGATGAACAGTTCCCTTTTTTCGCCCTCCCCAGAGGAAGGTAAAAGCGCACGAAACGAATGGCAAACACAAGCGGCGGTCCTCGGCGTTAATTTAACGGAATCGCGCGGATAATGGCGCAAAGAACCGGGAACTGGATGCCAGGGCTATTCAGCGGGCCGTTTTCACCGCGCATTGAAAAGGCAGCGTAGAATTTGGCATCCGCGATCCGTAGCCCCGGCTCGACGTACCTTCGGATACAATTTCGACGAAGTGCATCGAGTGGCGGCGGGCGAATTTCGCCATTAGCGGGGCGATTGATCGACGAGTTCGTTTCGTTGTCCGACGATGAGGATCGGGCGTTCCTCGAATTCTGCTTGTCTTTGTGAGAAGCATGGGAGCGGACAGTTGTGATCGATCTCGCGCCGGCTCCACGTGTGCCGCGCGCCTCCAAAGGGTTACGTGTATCGCGACAATTCACCCCCTCCTAACGGTGCCCGCCATTTTTTCGACCACTTACGCTGATTGCCGACTAGAATCGACGGAATCCATTGCTGTCTAATTGCCGATTAATTGGGGCAGTTACGATTTTAGAATGGCCCCTCTCCGGGTCGAAGACTACCTGCCGAATTTATTGCTTCTCGATCGTCAATTAATTAAGGGGTGCTTTCTCGGGAAAAAACTGCCATGGTTTCTGGAGCATGTTAACGAGGCTATGTTTATTGAACCTCTTTTGGGATTTATTTAAAAAATACCGTTCATTTTCAGGCAATTAATTCGATTCGGAATCGATAGGGGTGCGGATACGTCCGATTGGTAATTAGACGGGTGAGATAATCAACGATACAATGGTTTCAGTCAACGAAACAAGTCGAAATTTTATCTCAAACGTTGTAATAGCGAATGCGGCGGTGGTCGAAACGTAACACTAAGTATATTGAAGTAACGTTGTACAATTCGGAGGGTTGAATTTATCCCGTTGCATGTAATTACCGCCAATTCCATTGCTCATATTTGTCTTCCAAAGCTTATTATTCCGTTAATCTGTTTTGCGCACTATTACCAAATTGGAATATTCTATTATCGTATAATTCGGTACTTTGGTGTACAATTTTAATGAAAATTGTACGAGTTACACGATATTTGTTCGAAAGCCGGTCCCGGAATACGAACACCGAGGCCCGTTTATCCCGTTTCAACTTAACCGTGGCCATTTCCCCGCGACATACGACTATTTTAAACGCGCCGTTTCAATTGGATGAATTATAGATAATGTACGATTGCCGAGGGAGGTGTTTTATAATTTTAATTGCTTCTGATGTTCCACGAGGACTCGCGCCGCGATTATTTACCCGCCGTTATCTTTTACAATTTAATCCTGAACGCGGCTGGAATTTAGATTGTGCATAGTTAACGAGCATTATAAATAATAAAAATAAATTACGTAGTAAAGAAACCCGATGCAGTTCTGATTTCGCGTTGCCTTTCGGTGGAAGAATTTCGAAAAACGGAATATAGAAAAAACAGTGCGCCACGAAAATAAAAATTGACTATTCGAGCGTATAAATTTTATACACAATCTTTAATGGAATAAAAGCGAATAGAACAAAACTTCTAAATATTTAGCGTTAACTTTTTGAAAATTTTCTACCCACAAAGGCGCTTTGTTTTCGCAAATATCGTTCGCGAATCGTATCGTTCGCGTCGTCGTACAAAGCGATTTGGAAATACAAAATTACGAACTATAGGCTGCTTTATACTGTGCATCTTTTACACGCAACGCACAGTCAGTTTGAAAAGTAACATCGAATGGTCAAATATAATATATAGGCTACTGTGTTCGTGATTCGAAAGGCGACCGACTTGTATGAGAACTACATCTGCTGTACCATTTGTCAGCGCTCGTTGCGAGTTTTAATTATACAGCAATTTTAGCGAAATGTTAATTAAAGAATGCAAATAGACGATGCAAAGCGATACGAGGATGATATAGCTGTTTCGATGATATATCTGGTCCTTTAATTACGTATTCCATTTAGTATTGCAGTGAAACGTGAAAAGATCGATAAGATTATCATATATGTGGATATGCAGGAGTTCAACAATTTCATATTTTTCTTGTTAAATGCTACAAGTAAAAATATAATTGCGTAGAATTAAAATTGTTAAAAGACAACACGTAAAGGTAATTAAAGCACGATAACTTCTACTAATTTTGCAAAGAAGAATCGTAGATCTGTACTCCACCATAAAATAGTAAGTGTTCGAAAAAGTTTAATTCTAGAATGCGAAATCGAAAGCTCTACCCTTTAAAATAAATCTAAACAGACAATTGTCACTATCGATAGTATTTCGATCAAAATTTAGTAATCCTTCAATTTCAAAGGAGAACATGTTCCGATAACTACATATTATATATTACGCATAAACAATGCAGTAATTAACTACCAAATAACGTGCCAGATCTATGTTAATTACACATTTATAATAGTGGCAAATGCAAAGCCAACGTTCATAATTGAATAAATTTATGATCAATTATAACTAATCGAATGAAAAATTAATGATCAACAACAATTTTCGTAACATTTATCCACCGCGATATCCGACTAATTCCACGAGCTTGCAACGTTCGAGTATCCTTCGATTGCAAAACTCCTCGTCGAGGAGCATTTACAATGCAAATGCAGCGCTCATCGAACGCTGGCCCTTTATTCTTTCACTTTCCATATGCAAGACTTCTTTTCAGTTGGACTTTCGTTCCAAGTGCAAGTGATCAACGTCAACGTTCGACGAGACGCTCGTGCCCGAATGAAATGCACGGGACGAAGCCATCTTATTTAAGCTATCTTATTTTGCACGCGACCTTATTTGAATCCGACCAAGGTGTCGTCCCTTTGTTCGACGTTCTGATTGATCTCTCAGGAACAGAGTGTACGTACGTAGAGTTCGACAATTTTTGATGAATCGCTGAAGCGATAATTCTACAGGAATTGAAAGAAAAATAATTCTGGAATAAGAATATCGAATTTGAATCTTCGTTCTCGAATAGAAAAGGAGTTTGACGAATGCATGATCGATAAGGGTTGACAATCGTGTAGTATGTGCGACTTGGAATTAGAAAAAAATTTTTAGTAAACAATTTTCTTTGCTAAAAATTATATTAAATATAGCTCTCAAGATTTCTAATTTTTATTGACTGATGTTGTTTGAGCACGCGTTAAGATGAGGTTTATTTTCGGTTGATAAGCCAACGAAGGGCGTAAATCTTCGTTACGAATCTTTTCGTCACCGTTGCAACGTGCGCCCCAATACGTGTTACAGTAATAGGAAAGTAGGTAGATACAATTGGAATATTTAACTTAAAATGAATTGACAAAAATTGAGTGTTTTTCGTGTTTTCTGATGTGTCTGAATCTGAATTTCTACTAAGCTCTCGAGCGATGAAGTCAGAATATTTTATAGTAAATTCGTGTGGAGGAGTGGTCAAGGGTGTGGCAATTAGAAGAGACGTTATTGATGGAAAATCTGTAAATTTGCTTCTTTTTCGGGAACTGGGGGGAGACAAGAAGGCGAGAAGAGGTTTCGCAAAATTTGTGAAAGTGGAATTTGGTAGCCAGATGTTTCGTTGAGTGAATTATAACGAGTGTCTGAATAAGGATAAACGATTTAATTATTATAGCATGAATCGTATATTTGTCGCAAGATGTCGAGTCGTACTCGAAAAGGGAATGCAAAGGATTTGAGCATTTTACTGAAGATTTCATTTCGAAAGCAGAAAAGATGGCTCGCGTCGATCCGTGAATCGGTGGCTGGCAAATGTAAGTGAGCAATCACGAGGTCGAGGAGAGATACTCACGATCGGTCGTAGAACGGTATTCGGGGAATCTGCCTATAACGCAACGCTTTCCTGACAATAGCAATTGCGATCGGTCATCCTCTCGTTCATTTTCCACGTGCCTGGCCTTAAACGCCGTTTAATTGCCGGTGGCACGTTTCATCGTGCGGTCGCTCGAGTAATGTTTCTCTGCTCGTGTAATTGATCCCGGTGCATTTCAGGAAAATCGAGATAATCACGCGTAACAACATCGCCCGTGATAGCGCCGCGTCGATAAATAACGAGGGAGGAAGTTTAACGAGCTAAACTGAACTCGAACGTACCCATCCGTCTCTTTGCTGGTGCACATTCCACTGTGACACCTTTCCTATCAATAATCAGCAATCAATAAGACTACAACAATGGTAACCGACCGTCCAAGAAGAGTACACACAACATGCTAGTCGAACATATCCCTTCTGACTCAATTTTTATAATATGAAACAGGTGAGGCTAAATTAAACTGTTAGGTTCTGAAGCGGTGATATATATGAAGAATATGGTTGGTCAGCGATAACAATAGGTTATTTGAAGTTTGCAAAACCAAAAATGGACAACTTAATACCCATCTATTAGAGCTAAATAGATTTCTGTAATTAAAGGAAACACTTTTGAGCAAGTGAACCGTGTCAGTCGAGTTAACTCGACTATCATTTTCTCTGCGGTGCTGGCAAAAAGAAAGGTCATATTTTCTCTTCCTCTGTCTCTCCCTCGTCTCTCTCTTGTCTTCCTCTCTCTATCGTGCGCTATCTCCGTCGCGATCGTAATGCCTTTTAATAACAACTTCGCTGATGTAGTTACGGGGTCGGTAATAATCGTGGCAGCTGTTAGGAACTCGTTAATGCATTGTGCATACCCCTTTGACATGTGCCATTACTCGCAATATAATATCGCGTAAATTATATCGCGGAACTTAAACTCAATGTTTCCCGCTGCGATACCGTAACGTAATTCAGCGAGCCGCGCAATATGGAAAACTTTTGAACGCGATACCGGCAACCGCGGTGTTTAAGCGAGCGTCTGCTCGAGGCTGAGTGAAAAGTGGGCCACTCCACGCTAGTTCTTCTCTTTCTTTAATATGTTATTGATATTTACACGATGTTACATTGAACCGTAAGTAATACAGCCGTAGCTTCGCTTTATGACCTAGATACGTCCCAACAGAGATGGCCGTGAAAAGAATCGATTTCTTGGACCCAATTCTATTAGCGAATACCAAGAATTTATTCTGTCAGAGAAGAAGAGGCAATTTCTTAGACAAATCAGTTGAAAAAGAAATGTTTCTTCTTCTTACACGAGTTAAATAGGGGAATTTGTATCTGACACGTCCTGCGCTCGTCTTTGATTCTGTAACTCATTATTCCAGCTGGCATGGAGAAACAGCGGGGCTAGTAATTCACGCCGTTTTTATCGCCGCATGAATTATTTAACAGCTTGCTCTCGCTATTACATTTCCTCTTATACACTAAGGAAGGCGAACATTATTCCGTTTGTAACGCGATGTGTATTTTTCGTTATAGAAATCTGTGCCATTCATATCTCGTGCAGCGGAGATACGATACAAAGTTAACAACCCTTTTTAATTTTATCTGCAGTACTTGAAAAAAACACCGTATTGATTTTAGAGGAAGTCACATACGACGTAGTTCCTAGACAAATATTTGCCATGTTTCATTTTCACCTGAACTCGTTCGTATCCGGGTAACGAAAACAACCCTCGACATTGAAAAAAAAACATATTTTTTAACGTATCATAAAAGCTGTTGGATTAAAAAAAAATATTTCTCTTGCAAATTGTAAGCAAGTAAAAACCAACAAATAAGCTGCAGGCCAATATGAGAAATGTGTGTGCCTACAAATATTTGACCTTAGCCTTTTAATGAAAACTGTGGTTTTGTAAAGCTGTCTTCGTTCTACGAGCAGCTACGAAAACTATTTCATTAACAATATACCAGAAAAAGTATTATAAAATTATATAATATACCGACTTGCTGTAATTGCAATGCATTTGATTATTTTCAAATTCCTTCGCTAACAATTTCTATACACGTACGAGTGTTTACACGCATTTACAACGATGTGGTGCAAATAATACGGACAAATTGTTTCAGATTGCTCGTCTTTTACGTTGTTCACTCCATCAGAAGTGCCATTGCAAATATCGTCCCCGATGCGGAATACGTAGTTCTGTTCAATGAACGACAGACGAATTAACGTACTTTAATGTATTTAAATACGTAGAAATTCCTGAAATTAAAAAGCGGAGACACATTAGAATCCATTAATTCTCCATCCATTCGTCGAGCGGAGTTATTTATATGCCAACCGGGACGATATTTCCAACACAGTTGGTACTTGCAGCGCGATAAAAAAAAAATGAAAAAATGAATGAGTAATCTGGAAAAGCCTGCTGTATTACCTCAACCGGACAACGCTTATAAATAACGTAACACGATTGTCGAATCGCATCGATTTTCCGCGAAACCAATCCTCGAATAACAAGTTTTCATACGCCACAATTTTTCCTTATTTTTTTACATAACTACCACGCCATCAAAGGAGCATCGCATTCAAATCATTGATCCATTTGCATCGATCGAAAAAATGAAAAATTGGTCCACATCACAATTCAATATCATAATAACACGCCTAAATTTTTCCAAACTTAATTACATCCTCGTTGCCATTAGAATCGCATTTTCATCAAGACTTTTTACCTTTACCCGGAGGTATACTTTAATCCGTAAAGAAAATTCCGCGCATGCATAAGTATACGGTGCAGCAAGTAAGTTAAACAAGGTTCAAGCGAGGAGAGAGAGAGAGGGAGAGAGAGGAAGCAATTAAATAGAGAGAAGATTGTCATTAAAAAAATTGTCTCAAGTGCAGCCGGTTCGGATTATACCGTACACGGTCCCGCGTGCGCACGTACGCGTACGTTGAACAGGCATTCAAATGCAAGCCGGGGCATTCGAATGAATAGAACGGTGGCGAGGCCACAACCGACATCTGATTTTCCTGCCCAGTTTCCTTCCAATCATCCGAGTGGATTGCTCGAAATTTTCCTCGAGCGTCGTACACGCCCCAATATTCGTGCACCCTTTAGGCGCGCTCTCACCCCCAACGTGCACCCCGTCGCGCGCACGACTAGCCGCGTTCCCAGCGCAATAATATTCTTTGTATCGTTCCGTTCGTGCGACTACCAGCGGGGAGGTGGTGTGCTCTCGAAAATTCAACGTTTCCACCCGTTCTGGGGACAGCCTGCGAGAGCCCGCGAAGGTGTCAGATCGTGGGACCAGGTAACGAGGAAATAATGCGACGCGGCGGAATGAAAATATATTTATTTAAGGGTGGAACGTGCCCGCGAAACTCCAGGTTATCGTATTAAAACGTTTCTCCTGTTCACGCGAGCGAATGGAACCGGGACGTGGCAAATTGACGAGGGTGGAACAAAGGAGAAAAGGAGGGAAAAAAATCGATGAACGAGGTGGTGATTTTTATTTGGATGAACTTTCACTGGGTTTACTGGACGAATGTTATTTTATTTGCTAGTCGCGCCTCGTTCTCGCGCGTCCCATCGCGTTTACCATTTTGACGAAGGTGGATCTCGCTGGTTGTAAATTACCGGACGCGATGACGGTTAATGGCCGCGATATATCGCGAGCTGATGTATTGTAGTTGTTTGGTCCAAGTGTTTAATGTTATTTGAGGTATGCAACAATTTTGTTGAGCGTGAAATTTTTTGTTTTCCATTATTATTGCCTTGGAGGGTTTTCTGTGCTGTTGTAAATTCAACGAACGAATTAAATGATATACGAAATAACCGATATAAATGGTAACTGGTGTCGAATATAATTATCGCTTTTCTGATATTTTCACATTTTTTACGCTAGTACTGCTTTTTATTTATTGTTACGCTTAAACTGATTTAGTCAAACGTAAAACTGGATATATTCATGAGGTCAATTCTGAAAACAGGTCTGTTCGTTGCTAAAGTGTTTTATTTTTCATTTTCGTGATGTATGAGTCACGAAGGAGCACTCCAATCGAGAGAATTTTACAACCCCATGTTTCGTCGGAAATTTGTTCGTTTTCCTTCTTTTTTTTTTACAGCAGACATTTCTCACACTATCTAACACATGATATCAATAATATTTGTAATAATAACTCTCTAGTATTGTTGTATCGAGAAAATGCTTGCGAACTTTATATTACAAAAAATATTGTATACTTTTCGCCGCTATTTCTGTTAATTTACAAGTCTACAGATCATAAATATTGTGAACTAACTGTCCTAAACTTATAAAAGTTTCCTGTCACCTCTCTACCATACGCCACCATAATTCCCACCGAACTTAAAACGCACAATATTTCGCGCAGCATTTCCATACAACAGGTATTATCATTTCGCATCAACATAAAACACGATCAAACATTTCATTCCCCCGAAACCGGCAATCCCATCTTCTTCAAGCTTCCATTAAACCGTAAAACTCGAAACAGTTTATTTTCACCGCAATTTCCGCGGCCTCTACGCCTCAACCTAAAAAGCTGTCCATTAATTTTAAAACTAACTTCTTCATCGCCGAGTCCTGTGAAAGAACGTCGACCATCGGGGAGTGCAATATTTCTCGCGGCGAAAAAACCGCGCAACGAAACGGCGGAGGACGAGGGTGCAAAAAGACGAGAGAAGGGGATAATGAGACGAAGGGGTGGAGAACTTGTAAGAAAACGTAGAACAAGCGAGAGGAGACGGAAGTATTTCGTCGTAGGACGGTCCGAGAGGAGAACGGAAGTTGCGATTCAATAATATCCGCTCGACGACGTACGGTTATTGCCCCAAGTGAGGCTGGTTAGGTGTCGTGGCTGCTGAATATGAGATTGGACAATGGCGGACGCGTACGAGGATGGCCCGTGTGGGCAGCGTGGCTGGGAAAAATGCATTTTGATTCCCGTGTTTGTAACGGGACGTGAAATCAGCAGCGAATGGAAATAGACGGTGGTCTCCCAGGTGAGGCTTCCTTTGTCGGAGGAAATGAAAAGTTTTCCCATTGAATATGTTTCACGCCACGCGCCGCTGACGCGTGCCTGTTTACGTACGGGGTGGGACTCCGGGTAGCTACGAAAGCGAACAAGAAACGGCTCGAGCAGACAGAAAGAAAGAGGGTGTACGTTCTCGAAGGGACAACGAGAATTTCTTTCTTCGTTCCCTTCTTGGTCCGTCTGTAGCGGTTCTGTCTCTCTTCTAAGTCACATTCTTTTATGGACATGTTAACCCCTGCATTCCGAGACAAGGTACGCGATGGCGTCTGCTCGCGTCTCGAGTAGAGATACGAGTATTAAGTTGTAGGTTTCTATCGAATATGACTTTATACGACTTATTAATAATGATAAGAAGAAGGACATTAAGAGTAATCATTTTTAAACAATTAGATCAATTATATTTGTTACCCCGAATGTTAAGGGTGGTTTTCATGTCTTCGATATGGAAAATAAGAGATACAGAGAAGTACGCATTAAATAGATTTTTGAGAACTATCATATGTTACAATTTCTCTTTGTAAGAAGTAAAGTATATCTCCTTAGCGATCAGATTTGTTTCGAAAGATTGACAGGTTTCACATGGACCCATAAATTTCAATCTACACGGTGTCTTTCAGATGGCATTATTTTGAAAGTGTAACGCAAAAACCTTAATTAAAACCTTAATAACGCGTTACGTCGAAATGCAAATAAATCGCATCCACCGAAGGTCTCTTGTAACTCACAGTAGATACTTATCGGTAGGCGAGCGCCGCGACGCCGCTTCTTCGTTAAGAAAGATGAGCTCGACGCTCTCGAAGCTGTACACTTTTGCCTCGACCTTTATCTCCACATTATTATCACGAATTCCACGTCAGGTTTCCTCGAGGAGGATAGAGGGCCGGATGTGGGCACAAGGACGCCATTGTTCCTCGGTATGCACCAATTAAATTGATACGAATCAAGAGAAATTGACGCTGCTGGCGGAGAAACGTGTTACCCGTGAATAAGATACTTTTTAATTGAGTTCAGTTAAACAGAATGTTCGAAACACGTGGAACAGTAAGTAAGAAAACAATGCGTATAAATTTGGTGTTAGAATAAAATCAAATCTAATAATAGAATTTACTATCTGAAAATCAAAGATGAAGCGTCTGAATAGGTGTTTATAACACCTATCCATAAAATGGCGCCAAGATCGAATCACTTACTACCAATTCTAGTCCCCAAAGAGAAACAACCGTGCAAAATTCTCGCGAATATTTGTCAAAAATGAACGTTTTAGCGAATACGCAATTTAACAGAGATCGACTGCCGTTGAAATCACTTTCGAGTCGCCGTTTTTTATTTAATCTTCATTATCAATGCACCCCTCGCGTTCGATCGACGCACACAAATCGTGTCTTAGGGGTTGGGGAAAAACTGCAAGATATTTCAAGTGATGCGATGTACATACATCATCGAATACGCTCCTTTTAACGGGATGATAAATCCGCCGGCTCTCTCTCGGAAAAGAAGTATAGATCTTCTGTATCGTCGTTTTTGCCGCGGACCGCCGGCATCGCGCAACATTCGTACTTATTATAGTCGCTTCAGCGATCTGGGGTACGCGCGAGAATTTAGTGGCTCCGCGGAGTGCAGCTGAAATTCTCCCGGCTTCGTTGCGCGTTCGACCGTTTCTCTACGACGAATCCGTTGATTGTTCGACGATAAATTACTATTAAGCAGCCTACGAGTTCGCTGCGAGATTTTCTTGGACGCGTTATTTACGGTTATTGCAGATTCGGGAACTACCATGCGTCTATAATGTATTGGCTACGTCCGACTATGTGTAATTGCGTTCGTACGGGAAGTCGAAACAAAACGTCTGAAGAGTAAAAGAAATTATTTAATATTAACAAACTTGCTTATGGGACTCGAATAAATAATTTGTTTCGATAGTGTGAATGAAGAATATTGTTTCGAATAAAATAAAAATAAATAATCCCTTGCGAAAAGTATTTTTCAATTTAATTTTCACAAAAGCAAGTTTTGCATTTACATAAATATTTAAGTAAAATTAAGTAAAGTTATTATAAAGATTCTTTTACTTCCAGCGTTCGATTTAACCCGTATGCACAATTGTTTGCAAATTTCAATTTCATCTGTTTATGCAGATTCGTGTATCCCTTGAACATAAAACTAAAATTGGTGGTTTACATTAGTTCCGCGTTAATTTCGCTTTAAACAGAAATATCCGGTGTTCGCAATTACATGGTACACGCGCAGGCGGCGGTCCTCGGAGCGCAGCGCGCTCGGCTAGGCGTGCTCCAGTCAGCGGTATTATTAGATAATTAAACACATTTCATTATCCCAATGCCGTTTAATTAACAATACTCCAAAGGTCGGTAACGTTGAACAGCGCAAATATAAACGGAGGTAGGATATACGTTTATTCGGAACCCTTTACCGCGTTCGCGTTGAGAACCCAACCCCCTAAAGCGATGTCCACGTTTTACGATAGACCCCGTATTTATGCGAACGCGAGGCGGAGGCGGTCGAACAGGACTCGGTATCGACGGCGCATATGAAAAAGATCGATCGAACAACGCCAGCGGCCTGTTTCGGCAACGTATCGAAAAGCAATTTGTATACGGCTCTCCACCCGGAGTACTCTAAAATATTACACCGGTTTACGGTTGTTCCGGTTCCGAAGGTGTGAGTATTCCTCTCGGAAATCGGAAGTATCGCGGCGCGCGCCAACCGTATCCCCAATCGTAAAAAAAAAGGAAAAGAGAAAAAGAAACGAAACGGAGAAAAACGAAGGGGGTCGAACTTTATTAATTGAACTGTGTAGATTCGTGATCTTCTCAGAATTTCGACCATCCGAGAGTTGACGTGATTAAATCGATCTTGTTTGTTAGATTTTAAATGGCACGATACGAATAATGGGAATAAATTTGACGGGGAGTTTTACGCGTGTCTTAAATTAGTAACGATATCGCTTCTTCTAATAATTTGGAACAATGTTACGCGTTTCGAAAACTTCACGATTATATTATTAAATACTTTGTGTAATACGTTCAGATAAAAATTTGGCTAATTTTACAGCTCTCGTTAACAAACGTCCAAAGGTAATTAGTATACAAAATATTGTTTGGCGTGCGAACGCGTTGTATCGTAATTGTATACAAGCACGAGATGTATCTGAATGAAAATATGTTGATAATTATTACGGGCGAAGGGAGCTCCTTTCAGAATGTTTCTGACAATAGTTCGGAACAAAGACGAAGAAACAAAGTACTTGGAAGTGTTCGTAATACCTAAATGGTTTGCGCGCGATGATGTTGCGTGGAACGTACGAGCACGCAATTCAGGATAGCTGGTACATGTTCCTAATTTTGGGGAAGCCGTTGCCACAAGTCCTAAAACCCATTACTGATCAGATCTGTTCGAATCCGATGTACACGAGTTTACCGTGCACTCCTGAGCAACCGGGACCTAATTAAAATTACAAATTCCGTCTGCTAGAATTACCTCCAGCGAAATTAAATATAATATACGAACGTTCGTGATCTCGTAGAACCAACGGTGTTATCGTTAATCCCTTCGTTGCTTCTAACTTCGCGCTCCCGTGTAAACATTTTTTACAGATATTTCGTAATTTACCATTGACTGTTCGACGTTTACGTCGCGATCGATTAAAAAGAGTTAAACAAGCAAACCGTGTACAAAGTACATCGCACATACTAATTAACACAAATAAAAGACGAAACATAAATTGCATCGTTCGCGTTAACAAAATCTGCAGACTCAATTTCCTATCGTTCTTTTGCCACAATTTTACAATGCTAATTTGCTCGTGCATTGTCCTCCCACTCGACGAAAACAAAAACCACCGTGCACGTGCATGCCTACATAGACGCGTGTGGTCGCGCCGTTGTATCGTTTCATGCGCAATTTACTCGGTTATGCTAATCGAAACGATGACAATGAGCGTTGTCATCGCCAAAACCCCGCCGATGATTTACGTTGCGCGCGTTTATTAAAATCGCGATAATTCAACGTCACCGCGTTATCAACGTAATTTCGTAGACGGAACAAAACGAACGCCTCGTTTGATATTTCAATTTTTTCTGTTCGTGCGATTCCAGATGCGAAGACGAGGACTCGTTAGTGGCGTACGTGTACATAGACAGGAAGAAGGAGAAAATAGATTCGTTTTGCGGCGGGAAGCAGTCCAGGCCTATCATGAGTAACGGACCACGGCTTTCCTTGGAATTCAACGGAATCACGTCGTCCCGCGACTCCCGTGGATTCAAAGCTGTGTATTCCTTCACCGAAAGTGAGTAAAAAAATAAATAAATCTCCCCCATTTCCGTTGGAACCGTACCGCGTCGAGCGGATATCACTTTCGCGCTGGATGTTTCGGATTTTGTTTGAATTGGGATATCTTGTAGCTCGCCTATGGATGTTCCGGGACGGCTTCGTTTTATCGGTTTCGAAATTGTTTAAAAAATTCCAAACTGGGAATTGAGCAATTTTCTGCATTTTTTTACTAAACGCATTACATTTTATATTCTGCAATCCTTCACCTTTAAATTCTGTTTCTCAAAGTTGCAAAACCTCTGAAGTTACGATCAGGATAGGCCAATAAAAGTCGACGCGGCGATTCAACTAAGTTTAAGTAGATTTAACCAATCAATGAGTAAACTGCGCGACGCGGCTAACTGAATCTGCTTACAATTAACTGGATCGCTCTGGCTCGTAATCTTTATCGATCTGTCTCCATTCTACAATAAATGGGTTGATATTTCATTCGTACTTTTGCGAACTGACAAGAGAATGAATGTTTATTTGCAATATTTCTATAATTATATATAAGTTGTAATATGAGAAATATAACAAAATTCGAGACATCCTCAAAATTGATACGATGTTTCTTTGAATTATTAATAAGGGAAATGGTCGAGCACTGATGGTAAGTGGGTGACAATAAATTCCAATTTATACAGATAAGGTATTTAGGTGAAGTGGTCAGAGAGAAAATTGGTTCATCGAGTATTTTCCCTAAAATATAGGACTTATTTATATTCGTTTAATCGAACGTGTACCGCAAATAACGAACCGCGGGGAATATTAAGTAGGATTGAAAGTCGATACGCGGATCTCACCTCGGTTTAATCAACAGGCCGTGAATTAATGTCGTCAGTCGTCGAGAAGACAATTAAGAAGCGCTTCATCGCGAGAAGTGCTTCGCGTTTTGACGCATTAAATTTCCTGAAGCTTTAATCGAGATTTAACAGAGCCGCTAAATTGGGACGAGCTTGATTTTATTCAGATACGTATTTAACATGAAGTGTGTACTACTTTTATTCTAAGGTGAACGAAAATATAGTAAACTAACAATATAGTATCATACTAAAATCGATTTATCAAAATAATGAAATTTTCATCTCACTTAAAATCGAAAACATAATTACTTATTATATAATCACATTTTTACGCGTAACACATCTTGAACTATTCATACGTGTTTCTTTCTAAACAACATATTCAGCCGTTCAAATAGGACTGAAATCCCTATGAAATACGTAGAAACCGTTTGTACAGAAATCGATAAAACTGCGACTAGCCAGGTATCAGGCGTATATATAGTGGACCAAGGGCATAGAGTCATTCAACAACTGTACAGAATTGCATTTCTGTCATCCATATTTTTTGCAGGGAGGCTAGACTACGGTGTTCGATTACCATTTTGTAAACGATTCGAAATTCCATGGATTTACCATGTATGTTTTATTTGCTACGCTTTCAACTCTTCTCCGATCCCTTAAGCCAGATTTCCACTCGAACGAATGGTTGCCATCGGATGTACGCCAATTTAACGATACTTCCAGATATTCTCATTCTTTAATTCGCTGGATCAACGATCGATGGTGTTGATTTAGTAAAACCAATTGCTTTAACATCACTTCGCACGCAACTACACACAATGACGTCAAAAGGTGTGCCTGCATTTTACTTTACCTAGCCAACGAACAACGCTACCAGACACACTCGCGTGCCTCCATACGCAGCAAAACTGAGGCTAGTAACGACCCGAGAAATTACGTCCAACTCTTTGCTTCGTTAACACGGCGAGTAGCGTTGCCAGTCGTGCGGCGCCAGTTAAATTGACACGTACGCCAGTAAAGGAGAACCAGCGTCAGATATACGCCAATTTCGTAGCGCGAAAAAGCACGCTTGTCCGTGATTTCGCTGGCGCAATAATTACTCGACCCGGTTACTTTGCACGAGTGGAATTTACATCTATCCATATGCAACAAAACCGGCGCCAATAATTCTGGCACGCGGAAACCCGGCTTAACTCCCACCACCGTAGTCCTCTTTGCTCCGCGCGCACCCTTACATTCTTCTCCCCCGCGCTCCATCTTTCGTCCATTCTCCCCTGCCTCGAGGGGAATAAAAGCAATTGCCTCCTTATTTTACTTTTACTCGTCTCTCCTACATTCTTCCACATCCCCCGTTATCCCTGTCCCTCTCATTATTTCCTCCCGTTACGCGCACCCGACACCCCACCCCTCTCGCCTCGCCTCGTTCCAAGTAAATTCAGATATCGTCGGAGCCATAAATCGTCCGCGATATGTGCCCGCGTAAAGATAGACGATACGCATCATTGAGAATAAGTTATTGGCACGGGACGTGTTCGAGACGTATCATCGGCGGATGACGTACGGTCTCGTGAGCGCGCGCGCGCGCACGCACGCCACCCTGCGACCGGCTCGCTCCCAGTATCTACCCACCCCTTTCTGCCGTGTGCCTATGTCCCGTCAAAATTTCAATTTCCGTCGAGCATTCTATCGTGATGGCAATGTGTCTCTCTTCGTACGGCCGTTCATCATCCGTGCCCGTGGTTCAGGTTCGAGTCGCGCACGCTGGCGCGCCCGGCCTACGGAACAAATGGATCGCGAAGCGTGTTTGTCTTTCGCCCCTGGGAAGACTCAGCCCATCGCTGAGCCCGATACCCGTCCGCGAAACTCGAAACTCTTCCTACTTTCTCCGGCGCAACCGCTCGGAACGGGCACCGCGGGGGGATAGTCGAGCGCGGAATCGTCCAACAGGAAAAAGGAGGAATGGCGTAAGGGGCGGACGGGTACAATGGATAACGCGGAGGGGTGGCACGAATTTAAAAGCGGATCGAGGAAATTCGGACGGGATTAAGCAACGGTTTACAAGTTCGCCGCGACCGCGGATATTCCGGTTGAATGCGGGAGAGCGTTTTGATACCGAAACTTTCGTCCTGTTTCGGGTGGAAGGCATCCGAAGATTGCGGTGGTTAGCGCTCGGGCAAATGGGCAAGACGCTGGGAACGACTTTGGCGGGAATGCGGAACGAAAGATGCTGTGATTGTTCCACGCTGGTTTTATTAATGTTGTATATCTTGCGCGAGTGGTAGTGAAGGTAATGTTGGCTAACTGACTGGCTGAGAGAGGATATCCGAATGTATCCTTCGATCGCGACATAAAAGGACTTTTCGAACGTTTTTGCGGAAGAATTTTTTAGACGTTGTTAGAAAATGGGTATCATGAATAATCAACAACGATTCACTTTTTATAATAATTGTTCTTTTATTTCTACGCACTGGAAGTGACCTTTCCCTAATTCCCCTGTAGAGAACCGAACTGAAGTTAAAACATACAGAAACGCATATCTGAAAAGAAATGCCATATCTTCTCACTCGAGGATAAGAGATTAATTTTTGTATTTGATTTTCAATGAAAACCAACAGACATTTTTTTCAGAATTTTCGATCACTCATATTTTTTATGCTTAAGGTTACGTGCACCTTATTAGGTTATTAATAACCACAATTTATATGTAAAATTTACGCTTGATGGTAAATTTACGTTATACATTTACAATCGTATATTTGTAACAGCGCACATTTTAGTTTTGGACTTCGTAGCTGACATGAAAATGCACTGAGAAGTGCATAATAAAATGTGCTATATATACGAACTGTTACGAGGAACTAATTCCAAGTCAGTGTCCCGCGATAAAAGTAGCTTCCATAAAGCAATTGTTGTAATACCGACGCATATGTGCTATTACATATAACCATAAACTTTAATAATAGTGGAACTTTTGCTATTAAAAAGTTTATGGTTACATGTTGTAACAGGGCATGTGTGTCGTTAATATAACAGCTTACAGTTACTCTTATAAAAGCTACTTTTATCGTTTGACGTCAGCTTTGTACTCGTTAATACAAAGAAACTGGTGTAAAACAAACATTTCTGTAAAAGTGGTTTTCCATATTTCTCATTTGAATTATTCATAACAGTCTAAGAAAGGCGATACTAATTCAACAAAGTCAATAAAAGACGATAGAAATAATTTGTCTGCTTGAAACTATAATTTTATATTGTAATTAGAAATTTTATAATTCGATATAAATTTATTGTAAAAAATGTAGCTTTCTATGTGATGATTAAAATTCGTTTGCTAAAAAGTTACAGAAACTCGCAACTGTATGTTATCTTAAACAGTTTAAAGAAAATAACACCACTTTCCAAATGGCTACGCAACCTATCTCACTTTTTGGACGATTGTGAAACTTGCTACATACAATTTCCTGGATATTTAAAGTTCCCCAACTTTATCTTTCCGAAGATATAAAATGGAGTACTGTAGTCGACAAATATCGAATAGTGATTCTTCGAAAAATATGACCAAGTGTGAGCCAAGAAATTTCACGTAAAAGTCCCATTTCTGGTCAAAAGGAGAAAAATATTACTTTTCTTTCCGTTTTCTTTCCAGCGAGAAACGCAATTTAAACCGCGTTAAAGTATATACAGGAGAAATATATTTCTACACACAAAAGATACAGAGAGTGTCAATTTTAGAAAGTTAACCTAACACATTGCAAACTGTTTGTGCGGGAAAGCAATGGCCGCGTCGATTTAGTTTTGAACTTCAGAATTGAATGGAATGTTTATACGAAACGTCGCTAACATTTGATGATATATGCGAAGTCTTTTTGAAAGAAACTCAGGCAAAATATCCAAATATATTTCTATAGTTTACGCGACGATATTCTGGGCCATCCTAAACATCGTCTAAAACAGCTTGCCCGAAAACACTCGCACACTGCCCCAAGCGATGTGTGCTTTACCCAAATTCGATGCATGTACGTCCATCGAGGGCCGCGTTAATTTTAAGTCGCAAGTTTACTCTGTCGACTACTGACATTGTTATCCATCGCTCGTGCACCAACAGCGTATTGTTCGTCAACTTCCACAAAGTAGAAGAGGCGGCTATTATTGCGTAATTGAAACGCGAGCAAACGGCGGAAAAGAGAGTCTGCGGCGCCGAAGTTCTTCGTTCTGAGTCGAGTCGACGCCTAACCCCGGGGAGAAACGAGCCGCGATAACGATAAAAAGTTTCGCTTTAATTGCTATCGCAGGATATCCGTCTTGGGAAGTTCAAAGCGGGAGTTCACGGGCGAACGAGAGCGGCCTGGGTGGGCACCCATCGCTCATAACCGGATTTTTCACTCATTTTCGAGGCTCGATGTACGCGCGCGCGCGTGCGTGCGTGCGTGCGTGCGTGCGTGTGCACGAGTCTTTGAAATTGAAAACTATTAAAATAAATGGTAGGAGCGCGCAGAGAGGGGTTGCGCGGCACCCCGCGCGTTTCAAAGCGTCACGTGTCTATCTAACGAATCTATTTTTCAAACGCGACCCGTCTGCTCGTGTTTCGGTAAATTGACGCCACCGGAAGCCAGCGAATTTCCGCCGGCTGGGAAACCTCGCCGGTTCGCGGATTTTTGCAAAAAACCAACGAAATTGTCCGGTGACCCTATAAAAGTGTTTTTCCTTCTCCCGCTGTCCGGGCCGCGACCCCCAAAGTGGTGCCGGAGATTCGTAGCTGCGCAGATTGAAAACATTTTTCCACTTCCTATTAAACAGGGCAAGGTACACGGACGGGGTTCGCGCGCCTGAAACGCGTAAATGTAAATAACTTTGGGACGCGCGTGCACCCAGGGAATGGTAATTGACTTCTGTTTTTTGTGCGGGATTTTCCGATAGCAATTTTATACTGTTCCTTTCTTGTAATCAGCCGTGCGATCCTGTACTTTATTTAGAGAATTTCAGGAGTTTTGATTTAATCTATCGCTAACATCGAAAGTGCAATTAGATGTAAGTTGAGAGGTCTCCAACTTAGATTTCTTTTACTGACAACTTCTAACATTCCACATCCACTCCATATTATTTCTTATTATTCAAAAATGCATCTTAAGCGTACTCTTCGATCGATTCGTCCACACATTTGACCATTTTTATTCTCTAAGCTCGTAACGGAGGGGGTAAACATTTATTATCGCTCGATCCAACCGCTGACTTTGTACCAGAACGGATAAAAGGAGCCGCGTGCATCCTACGCGACCAGCGTTCCCTCTCAAAACGGTTTTCGAACGCAAATCATCCCCTATAACCGTCCACGGGTGCACCGGCAGGTCTAGTCGTAGAAATCCTGCCACGTTCCTGTGTTCCCCGTCAACGTGAAACTACGTTCCACCTATCTGATCGACGATATATTCCTTATTCCCGTCGACGTCGCGGATGTCGATCGCGTCGGGACGGGGATGACTCATTTTCAGTTCTGGGCGAGGGTGGGCGCGCGGTCGGGGGTTTCGACGAAATCGTCGGCGCGCTCGTTCACACCCGTTGAATCCCGAGCAGGGGCAAGAAACGAACGCGCGGCCTGGGCGGGGGACGGCGGCGACGACTGGCGCAAAAGGACGACGTCGTCGTCGGCGACGGACGTTGGGCGAAATCGACGCGAAACTTTCGGAATTCGGTGAAACGAGTTAGATAGCATCGATGGCCACCGCACGCAGGGAAACGGTCCCTGGCCGACATATTCTTCCTGACGTTTTTCGAAAAACTACCACGTCGAAGTGCCTGACGGATTTACGAATCCCTGCCAGCGAGATCTTTGCCAAGAATTTCGAAAACAACGAGGTCCTTACGCTGCTGTCGCGCGGTCTGTCGATGCACAGCCGTGTGCACTTATCGATCCGCTGATACCGGAGAAAATGTGCGGAATGCTCGGAATAAATTGTGCTCTAATAATTTGCGAAATATCCTTTATCTAAATTTTATCACTTTGTTGCACCTGCTTTCTTTATTTATTGCCCAATGGCTGTCAAGTTGTAATTACGTTACATTTTATGCACGATAATTACAATCGCTATTTTTTTCTATTTGTTGAACGCTACGAAACTTTAGTGCACACGTTCCTCTCATTTTTCCCCTAATCGAGATTCAGAATGCAACAGAGAAAAGTCGCAAACAACTGTATAAGACTGTTCTACGATTTCGTCGAAATTACTCATTTGAAATGAAAGATTTACCGTCTCAGAATTAAGTTATACTCGCAGTACCTTTAATCACGGGTGCACGTAGGCAAATTCCAATGGATGCGTCGCGTGACGCGCAAGCTGTGTCGAATACTCAAAACTTTCACCCACATCCGCGGCTACGTATTAATGTAACCTGGCGTATTTCGGTTCCAAACTTCGCCAGAGTTCAGATGCAATATTTCCGGCGTATCCCGCCCAAGTCGATACACGCTTATGTACGTACGTAGGCGTGCATCTTTGCCAGCCGCTCCTAATATTTGAGAGAAAGTAAAAAAAAGCATCGTCTCCGCGGGTTCTTGCCGCATCTTTGCCGCCCCGTCTGCGTTCGAGTCGCTATTTGCATCAAGCTTTATCCACTGTAATATAATCCTGCACCCTTTTTCGAAAATGCGCCGTAACCAACATTTTTCAATCGTGAAAATGAAAAAAAGTATATTTTGTAGAAATCTATGAAAATAGTGGATCTGTGATGTGTAAGAACAGTCTTTTCTTCTTCGGTGTTTGCTTTATATTTATTCCTTTATTTGTACGAAAAGAATATTTAATTTTGCGCCACTTCGAATAGCAATCCTTTAAATATAATTTGCTAGGTCTATGAAGTGTAAGAACGCGATATTTACTTCTTCGAAGTTTGCTTTATATCTATTCCTTCATTTGTACGAAACATTTAATTTCGCGCTACTTCGAATAGCAATGCTTTAAATATAAATCAAATTTAAATATAATAATAATAATTGTTCCATCTATCGTCGAGGTAACAATTTGAATTCGTTATTATCACAGTTTCGGAAGCTGTCCATAAAATCGTAGCGATCCTTCAGGAAATGAATTAATTCACAATTACGAGTATCAGAACTCGTCGAACGATAATAATAGGAGGGGTCCAATCGCGGCTTCCATATTCGATACAACCCCGGTAGGGGAACAGCGGGTGAGACGGAGACGGAAAAATAGAGGACGGGAAAACGGATCGCGTCCGGAAAAACGATACCCGGAATCGTCGAAGGCCGGCTCAAAGGTAATCTCTTAAATAGAAACGTTCGAATGGCCGTTTTGCATTTCGCGCGAATTATTCCGCGCGAATAACGAAACGAGCTGCCGGAATCGTTATCGTTGATTACAATTGCAAAGTTGGAAAGCGGGCCAACCAGGCTTCCAGACAGCCAGGACGGACGGAAGGAAGGAAGGAAGGAAGGAAGGAAGGAAACGAAAGGCGTACCACCGACAGGAACTCGGTTACACACACTGACGAACCGGCGCACCGGTCGCCTCCGAATCTTTTGTGATGTAGATCGCGGGACGATTTTACGACAGTTATGCTCCTCGAAAGTGTGATAAACAGCCCGCAGCTACCCGCATAGACGCGGAACTTGAGATGGTCAAAGGCGAGGGTTTGGCCCCCCTACGTGTTACACCGCGTCGGAGGGATTCGAAGGTTGCCCGCGTTCCGCCGCGTGGAAGAACATAAATTGCCGGCTCGTATATACTTCAACATTCTTCAACGGCCCGGTATTATAAAAGTTCCGCGGAAACTTTATCAATTTAACGGATTCGGCCACGTGTATCACGGGGGAGGAAAAAACCTGCTCACGCCTTTCCCTCGACTTCCCGCCGCTTTCAATTACGCGCCCCACCGCGAGTAACCGCGCGGTTCATTCGATGGGTGTGACGGTGATTGCTGGTAAGTGCCCAGCGAGTGTCGCATAGTGATCAGTTTTACGAATCCGTCCAACGAAAGTACGAAGTATGAACGTGTTTCGAGTAATAGAAAGTTAAGTGGATTATTGAAGTGGACGTGAAATGTGTCGTCATATCGTTGAACCCTGTTTCCTAGAATATTTTTTCTGCATCACTTGTAACGTAAGATCGAAAAATGGTGAAATTCTTAAGGGTTGATTTCATCCCCTTGCAGTGATTTTGAGCAGCAAACAAACACTACGTAATAACTTTCCAATTTTCTTGTAAAATTATGGACAGTGTTATTAAATGGCACATAAAATGGCATATAAATTGTATAAAAACTTGCACCACTTGAAGCTCAGAAAAATAATGTATTAAATAAATGAATTCAACAAGAGCTTGTATTATCCGAAAAGTCGTCGCCAAGAAACACCTACGCTACCCAAAAATTGTCAAAGTGTAAGAAACCCGGGAGGAGAAATGGAAACAGTGTAGTCGGGGAAACGAGCTGGGGAATAACGTAAAAATGGCACGTGATGCTTTCTAACAGTGGTTACAATAAATACTGCAAACACAGAAAGGTAGCTGTCACTGTTTCTCTGATGTCTCGATACCAACCAGGCCACGGTGTTAGCTGGAAACTAACGCTTCATCGTGTACATAAATTCGACTGGATATCTCACGTATATACAGGGTGTTCATTTAGTGAACGCTTGAAAAAATTTCAAGCAATTTCTAAAAGTAAAACTGGCACTAAAATAAAAAAAAGAGAACAGTAATAACGTGTTTAACGCATCGTTCGCAAGAAAAATAATTTCGAATATTCTTGGTGTACGCGTGTACCGATAGGAGGGAGTTCGCAAGTCGATGCAATACGGGTACCCGCTATGTGGGGTGCAGCTGTTCAAGCTTTCTAACTTATGAGCAGCTGCAATTAATGCACGCGTACGCGATGGATTTTCAAAGTAGCTTTACAATTATTCCAAGTTTATTAAGCGTTACTTAATCGTTATTGGACACCCTGTGTGCAAGCAAGGAATCTATATCGCAGAGAAAACGAAATTTCCACGAGAGACGATCTTAAAAAATTGACGCTGCGGCTCGTCCCAGCACGGTTTTATCGACGCAACGGGCTACTAAACGTACCATTTTATTGGACCGTACGCGCTGCAAATACTAGGCATGGTTGTATAAACGTGAACAAATCTCAACGGTAAAACTAACACGACGAAATGGCGAACAGATTTTCATTGTACTGAGTAAATTATCTGTAAAAAAGGATCGTACAATTTTTACCGATTTAAAATTGAAATGTTCGATAAAAAAAAGGTATACTTGGATTAATTTTCTTTTCTTTTATATCACGTATTAAATAATTACTGTAATTCTGTGTTTATGCAATTATTTATTAAGCTGTAACTTTCTGAAAAATAATATTTTAATATCGAAAGCAAATAAACACGAAACGGAGAGGAGACCACTCTATTTACGTGGATAATCCATAAGTTATTGTGGCATCGCGTCGAGCTAAAGATTGAGTAGGCTACTGTGCGATTGGCTGACTTTAAGATGCTTATGGCAAGATATATTTAAGATGAATGATACGAGTTGTTGTGAAAAAATAATGCGCAGACACCTTGTCAAAATCTATCATTTGAAGAGAGCGGATTTTATATTGTTTGTTATAATTTGTAGAACATTATTTATACGAATAGCACTTGAAGAAACAAGCGTGAATAAAGTGCGCGTTAAAGCTGTAGTCGTTGAAAAGGGTAAAAGGAAGGAGATTTTGTGTTAAACTACAAAGTCAAACCAAACTCCAGTCAAATTAAATTCTAGAAAGTTGCCACGCAAGTTAACTCTGATCTCTGATAACGCTTATTTAACGGTAATTGTCTAACTGTTTCCATTTGCCTCGAAATTTACAGAAAGTTCCTCTCCGATGTAAAATAACAGAACTCTAATTACATTTCATAATTAATAATCAACGTTAAATTATTTTCACTGGAATATTGAGCATTCGAACACAGTAAATAGCTATTATATGATAATATAAAGGAACAGAAAACAACCTTTCCTACAATATTTATTAGAAATATAAAAATAGAAATGAGGATGTTATTAATGTTAAGAGATTGTTAGAAGAATATTCGATACAGCGTTTCTCAACGTTAATTCGAAAAATAAGAATTGATAACCAACCAGTAATAAAGCAATAACGATGTCGAAGGGATTCCGCAGAATTCTGTAGTCAGTAGCTGTTGAAAAGAATTTCTGAGAAGTTGGCACGTCGACGAGTTTTGACTCGCAAGGATGATGTATAGTTAAATGTAGATTTCAATTCATAGCCAAAGTCGAAAAAGTGAGAATACCAGCTGAAACTTTTTTAGTGGTTTTCCAAAGTTCCGACGTTTTATGGTAAAACTTGTTGAACGACATAACGTAACTATGCGACGTTAGGGAATTTGAGAAGCGTTTGATTTAAGAACGAATCTCTTTGTTTTTTCCAATAAATATTTTACTTCTTTCAAAATCTGACAAAATTTCTGTGCTTTTGTACTCGACTCTTACATCTCCTGTAACTTGGAGTGATAAAATGGTTCAAAGTATGGATAAAACTTGAAACTGATAAAACAGAATTTAGAGATTAAGAATTTCAACTTGAAATTAACAGAACTATTTTAAAAACGACTCAACGCTGAATTTTTATTCTACTGAGTGAGAAAAAAAACATGTCCTGTTCCATTCACAACGCACACACTGATATCAGAACCAGTTCTACGTTTAGCACCCGTTGGTACATCTACATTCCCGTGTTCATAACGATACTATTCTGCACCTCGGTTATTTAAAGGCTCGACACGCACCAGTGACACTAAAAAAAAGAAACTCGAACAAAGCAACAATAAAAGAGTCGATGAATGACAAGGTAAAGTGACAGGAAATAGTTCCCAATGTTCAAACCATTGGTCCAGACATCCGACAATACCGAAATCCAGTTATCTTCCCAGTTAGACAATCCGAATGACACGACCCTTTCTCTCTTTCCCTTTTTTTCTAATAATAGACATCCATCACGCGTACAAGCGACGCGCTCACGTACCAGCTTCAAAGCTGAAACTTTGTTGGCGCGGTTAAAAGGAGAGCGTCGGTCGTTCCGTCGGAAACTGAAAAACCATGGCGCCGCGTGCAAACAGTCCCCTGTAATTTCCCGTCACTTCGAGCCGCCATTCCCGTGTAATCGAGGGCGTTGTTTGCAAAACAGCCAGCGCCGTCGAAAAAGAATGGGACCAACGCTGGCGAACAGGGTAATTCCGAGCGGAGAACCGCGACGATGGTCCCGCGAAGCAGTCGAGGGTGCCTATTGCCAGCGCGATGCTGCGTTCTAATTGAATCGCCAGTTTGAGGGGCGCGGAGAGAAGAACTGGGAGATTTGACTGGAAACGATATTTCGAACCTCTCGTTCGTCGAAATATGAAACAGGGGGAGAAACGAAATCCTCGATCGAAGAGAGTTTTATTCACTTTCTACTATCGATGCAAAGTAGTATCGATGTTGTTCGAAAAATATTTGATTATTGCTATCGAACAATCTGAAGAGCATAATTTTATTAGATATTTTGTAATAAAGGGCAAACCTAAAAATCTAGGCCAAAAGTTACGGTACACATGTTACGTTTAATTATAAAGTGTAACATATTTCGTATATTTATTAATAAAATTCCATAAATTTCTCTTTTGTTTACTGAAATTCATTTAATTCGAATAAATGGAATGTATGAAACTTTCCTAATTGAAATTACTATACACGTTTATTGCACGGTACCTGCGAGAAGAATGCGAAACGTGCGTTTATCGGGTAATTTAATTAACCAACTTAATTAACGGCAATATTCAACAACCAAAAATGTTCGATAAATAAATAATTAATGTTCAATATTCAATAAATAAGTGTATACTTAAATTCGTTAAGGTGAAGGGAATAAAATTATTCGTCCTATTTGCAGAGTCTGCCCGGTCTTAAATTAATTACAGTTATGTTACCATTGAATACAAGCCCCGGCAATCTGCTTCGAACTTTCTTTCACATCGCTCTCTCTCAAATCCCTCTCCGCATTGAATATCCTATTTATTAGCGGTTCTTTCAGCGCAACATTCAACATGTACAATTTGACGAGATTTAGGTATCACTCTAAACTTCGCTCTTGATTGTATCTTGCCAACAAACTCGTAATGAAGCCCGCAACCGGATGAGTACATAGTCGCTTCGTTCCTTTTTTCGCGGCCTGGCTAAAAATTGGACGGGCTATTAAAGGGTTGCGCGTAAAGCGTACCGTACCGAGTCGTAGAATCGTGGCAATTATTCGCATTCTGGTAGTCTTGACACGACCGGAAGTGCAGGAGGAAATAACGTTATGAGGAATAAATTAATATGCAAAGCAGTTACTTTGAACAATCTATTACACCGTGTCTATAAATTATTAGTATGCTTTTGATAATTCGTACAAGAAATCTAAATTGAATATGTTGCCATATTGCTTTCCTTCGTGACGAAGTCGGAAAACTTAAATTTTATCGCCTTTAAATTGAAAAAACTAATACACCCGTGTTATCAAAAACTAAGCAGAATAACTTTGAAAAATCTGAATTTCAAACAAACATAAACAAATCATTAATTAACTCCCTGTAGACAGACCGAGTCGACAACACAAGCGAAGTTCTACTTTGAAGTTCCTCCGACGCGGAGAGCGGACGAAGTCAATATGGCTGACTTCAAAACTAGTGAATAATGTATAACCAACACTTTGAAAGCCTAAAACGCTAAAATAACTTGAGTCTTCCGACTAGTAATAAAAGTAGCAGTACAACTAATTCTGTCCAAAGAAGATGAAGAGTTCCACAAAATTAATAAACAGTTGTATCATTTCTATTTAAAAACCCACAGAAAACGAACCTTCCAAGATTCTTAAGTATACTTTTAAATAGGTCACCGAGTGCACACACTCCTTCCAAATCCATTATGATCCAATGCCAAAAGATCCGCTGCAAATAGCGCAAAATTACGTTTAAACAAATCAATATTTGTTTGATTCGCTGTACACTCGGCGAGCCTTTCAGGCCTCTCAAAGGGATATTCCTAGGCCGCCTCTATTTATACAACGTTGCACAGTCGCAGGTGCAAAAACAAACTGATAATCCGCGCCTAATAATAAAGCGTTCGCTTCAAACGACCGCTCGAACAACAACGGTACCAATTACCCTGACAATCGGTCCGTTCGTCCAGCAATAATTTCGAGTTTATGAACTAGCCGCGCGAAAATGTCTCTAATTTCCTTCTCGCAGAGCTGTGCTTGGTTGTTGCGCGGGAGATGGAACAAAACCGTGGAACGCGTAACGATCCACAAACGCGCGCAACAAGCAAACGCGAACGTGGTGGCGCGGCGTGAACCAAAATGGTGGAGAAAGTAAGCTGGAGGGCGCGTGGACGTGTTTGATTGGTGGCCTGGTATCACCAAAGGTAAATTGTTTATTCGACGTATAACACGAAGAACTCAAAACCAAGAATATGAGACCTCTATGTTATTTTATAAAAGGCAGCTTTCTAATAATATTCTAACGCGTCTCAAACGTTCATTCCAATCAACCGAATGTCATCACACTTTGGAGCAGCACTATGCGTTATGAATCCCCTAAATTCTAAATGGTCTTCGTCGCCATAAACCTCCCATCGAAAACACAACGAGGCACATACGGACAGACGTTTTATTGGGCAAACATTTCATTCGAATAATGCCCAACCCTGACACCACCGGCTTTACGAACACAGGGGTGAAAAAGAACCGTAGAAGAGGGGTAACAAACCACAGAGCGTAACGGGAATATATCTCGCGAGGGGAGCAACCAGCGCAGCTACGCGTTCTCCCGTTGGGCTGGCCGCAAATGAATATCCGATCGCCGCTACGTGGGGTTCGGCTGCGCGTGTCTGTTATCCAACGATACCTTTAATCGCGCGTTATCTTCCGCGAGCAATCGACAAACGTCATAAAATCGAGCGCGATCCTGTCACAGAT
The DNA here is from genome assembly GCF_050948175.1 of Xylocopa sonorina. Taxonomy (NCBI): domain Eukaryota; kingdom Metazoa; phylum Arthropoda; class Insecta; order Hymenoptera; family Apidae; genus Xylocopa; species Xylocopa sonorina. The sequence continues at coordinate 3,808,630 of NC_135202.1, read as the reverse complement.
CGTGGGCGCAAAATCTCCAAATTCAACGATCGCCCTAGCCCCAGGACGAGCGTGGGTCGCGTGGCAATCTGGTACGAACGTTCGATCACGTCCAAGATCGATTCGAAACAGTTGTCGAGTTGCTCCTGTTACGTTTGCTCCCCGAGACTTTGTTAGCGGACGATGTCGGACCGTGCAGTTTTAGTTAAATCGATATGTTACGTGTCGTACTCGTGTACGAACATCCTACGTATAATATTTCCGGTGCAGTTTGCGCGGAACTTCCACCGTATCGTAGTCGGGAATATGTTATCGTGGATAAGCACTTGTGGAGGAGAAGTTCGGTACCAGCCCTTATTGTTTCGCCTGGAACGCGTTTGTTTTGTCCTTCTTTTCAACCCGATAGGAATTTGTGGCTGAAAGATTCGAGAAATTTTCTACGATAAAATTTACTGATAGAATTCACGAAATATTTAATTTTACGCTAGTTTCTACTACTTTACACGTAACTGCGTAGGCTATTGTTCAGCTAACTTTGAGAGAACTTTAAGGGATGATTTTGGAAGTTCCCAAATGAGACGAAAGTTGTGAAAAATTTTGTGCTAGTAATAATACACATTTCATACTATAAATGTTAATAAACAAATTATATAAATAAAGGAGGCTGTATTTCCAGTTTATTGAATTTTTTAAGCACGTTGTTTAACAGAGTGAAATCGTAATACGTTCTTTAAACGGAGAAGAAGGGATGCTCGAGCGAAAAGTGATCACGAGGAAAGTTTAGAATTAATGCAGGCTCGCATATGAATACGAGCGCTTTCTTAATTAGAATTTCTACGAGTGAACGGATTCACACCGCGTTTGAATCGCGGATATGTGGGACGAATTAAAATCAACAGAAGTTTATACCTTCAATAGTATTTCTAAGCGAGCGCCGCAACTTTTACACATCGCCACTCCTCATATTTCATCAGTATAACGTTTTCATTTAGGTCGAGGTTGAAAATTGAAGTGTCTGTTGACCCATTAACTCTTCCATTTAAACCGATGCGCTTCGAATCGAATCCGCGCTCAAATCCCATATCAATCGAAATCTTCAGACCTAGAGGATACTCGTTGCCTTCCCTTTGTGGTGGAAACATTTTTCAACCATTCATAACCTTTCAATTGTACTCTTAATTATCACAGTCTCTGAAACTCTAATCCTCACAGACGTATATTATGTAATAAAAATTACGTAACGTTGTTAATCATTTTTTTACGTAAAGACTAATTAAAGTAGTTCACTCGAGTTGAAAATAGTTCGAACACGTAAATATTTAATGCCAAGCTAAGCAGGTACGAATTCTAGACGTGCTGTTGCACTAAACTGTAACCTGGCTGAAATATTTCACTCTAGTCCCTCCCTCTGAACTTGTGCGCTAAATTTTCTGTTTGCTCCTAAAATCCACCTGGCTAACAAACACGTATCCACCAACAACACGGTCGCATTAAAATCCAAATGAACGTCTGCAAGGTCGACGCTTTAGCAGAATAATCTCCCAAAAGAAAGCTGTTATTTATTCATTTATATCTATTCCACTTATATCAATTTAATTAATGTCGATAAGGGGGAATCGATAGAATTTTAACGATTGTTTATATCAGAGAAAATACTAGAGTTTCTTGCAGACACAGATTTTTCGACATTCGTGTGAGAGGAAATATTATTTCAGCGAACTTCGCCTGATATCCTATCGATAATACACGAGTTCGCACTTGAAGCACCGAATGACTCGATATAATTTTTCCATTTATAATCATGCGCCTTCTATCTGAAACATTCCAATGCAAACTATCTAAAGTCGTAAATTTTACGATGCGTTCGAAGTTAATCGATTTTTGATGAATATAAACGAAATAATATACTCCATATCTGACCATAGGTATATTACAAATCGAGTAGAATTCATTGGGAGAAAAATCATAATTTATGTATATTCTGTTAATAATGCACAGAATGAGAAAAATGATAGAAAAGTAGATTGCCATACTGCTCGCGCAACTAAACTGAAAAATGCTTCGTCGATGATTACCCTAATGGCCTTTCAAAATCTAAACGCGCGCATTTGCAGCTGGAAAAATGAACGGACGATCGATCGCGGAAAGCAGCGAGCTCGTAAACTGCGAATTACAAAAAAATCATAAAGCGTCGCGCGTATATATTGTTCGGCCATGCGAGCGGGAATACGACGTGGAAAAACAAATCTTTAATTAACGATAACGTATAACGAAGAATATAAAGTAGACCGAGAACGTTGTATCGCGACATCGCGATCAGACATTTTTATCCCGCTGGCAATAACGCAGTGACAATTAAAGGATGTTATGAACAAACATTGTTTATTCTGCATGAAATTTCCCGTATTTGTCGGGGTGGAAATGCTTTTTGTTATTCGTCAATTAATCGTGGCGATATATCGGTGGACGTGCGAATGTATTCGGGAATAAACGATCCGTTAGAATGGATCTCGTTATTGATAACGAACCTGCCAAGTATCTCTTGCTTTTAATTAATTAAGTCCCATATTGCTCTGCTTGCGATTAGAGTACAATCGTAATGCCTAAGTTCTCTCCTAGCAGTGCTAGTACGATAAATATGAAACGTCTTTCAAATAGATTTCGGATCTACTTTTCGAAAAACACAATAACCAGTAATCTACATCTACGTCTAATCCTTTGTAAAATTGCTTCATCTCTGCGAAATGGAATGATACAGCCGGAAAAGATGAATATATTCCGGTGTCGTTTGTGTCCAACATAATATGGTAAAGGAGCTTAACAATATTCCTGAAAACGAGTTCCAGAGCTGTTTCCAGAAATGGGAACACCGTCTAATCCGCTGTATAGGTGCACAACGGAGTATTTCGTGGATAACAATATCCCAGCCGTTAATGTGCGCTACGAAAATATGTTTGCAGATGCATATTAAAGATCAAACTATCCTGCTACTAATTATTGTTTCTGACACTTATCAGACGACAGAAATTACCGATTGTCGTTCGATTATAACAGACAAAGTATATTCAGCATAAAAATGAATGAAACGTAACCGATATCAGACGAGTCTGCTGAAGCAATAGTGATCTAGAATCGCGTTCTGCGTCGATTATAAAATTTAAATACGATCGTGATCTTGGTGGCATTTATTCCGACAGAAAAATGTATAATAAAGGTAATAAATTGATACGGTACGAAAGGAGGACGGTCAAAAATTGAATTACCGTCTCGTTAACTGATACAACAAGCGTAACTGTCTTATCGCTTATCTGTAGCAGCCGTCCGGCCGTCGTGGAACGCGAAACAGTAATGGAATTGATTTTAGACGTTATCAGTTATCCGAATCAGGAATAATCAGCCGTTTCTGCAATATCCCCGGTTATTCCGCGCTAAATTCCAGCTGGGAATATGTGGTGCACATATAACGGCCAAATATTTACGGTGTATCCAATCATTAGCGACAACAAAATTTACTAAAAGCAGATGCGATGATGCGCGTGCCTTGTGGTCGATTTGATCGGCTGGTAATTATAACGAGCAAAACCACCCCGTTCATCAACGGCTGATATGCATATACGATTGGTTGACCTAAAAAATGCAAACATTGCGTTAACTAATTCTGGCCGGCAGTTTATCTGCGTCCGTGAACCTCGTTAAACGATCATACGATTCAATTCTACCATCTAATATTCCGCAGCAATAGTTTGTATCGATTATTTTCAATCATTTTTTTATCGAAAGGGATGAAAGAAACAATGGCTACAGCGTTTCGTTCGCGCAGCCGCGTGTAACTAGGAGTTTTAATCGAAACACAGCGCCGCTTTGGTAAAGCGAGTTTAACGTTGGTAATTTATTTTTTAGCGAAACAAAAAAATAAAAATTTGAAAAATTCCATCGCAAATTAAGTTCCACGGTGGGTCTGTGTTGTTCTGAGCGAAGGCGCGCGGAAATTCAATGGCTGCCGGCGAGCTGCGGAACTTTCATAACTGTTTACGCTCGTTTTAAATTCCAAGCAAACTGCCACCGCTCTAAGGTTGCTCAGTCCTATTGAAATTTTTACAAATTTCATCTTCTAGTCCCGTTGTCGCGAGTTCGACACTTCCGAGGAAAGGGATTTGAATTTTCGCGCGCGAAATGCTCACTGAGCATGGTGTTTCTATACGAATGAAAACGTGAGTAAAATTAATGCAACGAGCTGCGTTTTATCATTCGAGACGTTAATTTCTACTTTTTTCTACAACAAGGAAAAGACGGAGGAGGCAGTTTTTAGACACATTTCATGAACACATTCGTTGATTGCGCGAGTGCTACGCTGAATGAATTATTGTTCGCTCGAAAATGACATATATCGCGCATAACGTAACTCCAATGACTCACCAGCAAATTATTACAACGCCTGTTAATGTATGCTCGAGCATTCATTATATCATCAATGGAATCAATATTTCCAACCTATTGTATCCCGTCCAACCCGCAAGCCATTAAATGCTTGCCACACTGTTTAACTGACAATGAGGTATTCTTCTGTCCAAATTCCGTGAGCTACATTCCATTCATATGAATCTAGTATCCAAGCATATTAAAGTTACCATTATCAAAGAATACTTATCTCATTTCATTAAAATTCTATTTAAATTCGACTATCTGTGAACAGAATTCTTCTTACGAATTAAACTAGAAATTGTACAATTTGAAATAATAATTATTCCTTTATAATTAGTTTTTTAGGTCTGATCAAGCAGAGGTATCTTTCTTTTTTAACTGTACGATTGTTAAATCAATGGGATAATCATATCATAGAATGAAATACTATGCTGACCAAAAATCACACACGTTCAAAAAGACTACAGCTTAAAATACAGATTAAGGATCCTACTTGATACTATCGGACATTGTCACTTCAACGAATACTAATAAAAAGTATTTGCACGCGGATTCAGCAAATGTAAAGTCTGAAAAATAAAATATTTCAGTAATGTTAGTTTGAACATTACGGAAATGTTGCAACACTTGCAATTAGTGATTCCCTAAGAAGGAACTTTGGGACTCTAATTAAAAGTTGGTAATTCATAGGTATCTCGAATAGCAATTAAAACATTCGTGAATGTCGATAATTTTGTGCTCCGTTTCCGTAATATTCTAAATCGATATCTTCAGCAGGGAGTAGAATGTGGACTTTCGTGGTGCTCAAAAATTGGAAGGCGATGATTCTTAACTGAATCAACGAAACGCAGCAGTTTCAGACAGAATCGCATTGGCTTACACCTGTGCTTAACTACACGGTGTTCTAAGTTCCTCAACTTATTGTTAGACAGCTGGATTACTCCAATATAACAGAAATTCTCGCGGATACTGCATTATATGTAGCACCACCTAAGTATTTGCAGAGTTTCAAATTCCAAGGATCAATATTACGTTCTACTCTCTTGCAATGATATTATTTCAAACTAATAAGGACCGCCATGCTTCGGTCTACATAATTATTACAAACAGCCATTTCCCACCACTATATTCATACCTGTAAACCATAAAAACTCGGCCTTCGACCTCAAGTTCTTTTACATCGCACTAAAATGAACGAACTCCATGCTCCGACGTTGATTAGAAACTCTTTCTACTGCTCGAACGGAATCTTACTATGGTTCTCAGTTACTCCTCTAGAAGCCACTTCGTCATTTCGACATTTAGTGCTCAGAAGCCCGTCGAACGCTTCTTAAATTTACAACAGGTTAATCGCAATCGTGAATCGCGAAACCTGCTAAAGTGGAAAGCACGTTTCGTATCTTTCTCGAATTCGCATCTTCGTACAACGTCGAAACGAGCAACGGGAAGGTGGCGCGTGTAAATCGGGGCGTTGGTTAGTCCCATTCTCCAAGGGGAGAGATGAAAGTCGGACGCAGCGCAAGTTCGTTGTTTCGAAAAGCATAGAATCGCGGCAAGGGGAACGGAAGTGGCGCGCGAGACACGCGTGCCCTCTCCTCGTATGGCGGATGCTAAATGCGAACAACGGTTCCAGAGCCGCGCGACGTTCAGGAAATTTCTTCAAGAGCTCGCGTTTATTGCGTTACTCGCGTGTTAATTGCGGAGAATCCACCGTGTGCCTGTGAATCGTAAATAATTATGAGGTAAAGGGGGTGTGTATAGAGGACGCCCAAAGAAGACGGTATCAAGGTTATACAAAATTTGTGTTAACGTAACGAGGTCGAGGCACGTTTTCGCGAGCCGTTCCACGAGATTAAACTGAATAAATCCTCCGGTTGCACACTTTCAGAAGGAATTTACGTCCTCAATGTAGATATTCGTATTTAAATGATCATTTTTCAATGCAACTTCTCATGCATCGTGGTTTATTGTTAGTTTTACCTGATTAAAATCTCTGATTCAAAACGCGAGATATCTCGCGATTCATCTGCAATGGATTCAAGAGAATAGGTGTATAGAAATTATTTAGACGAACAGAATAGCTGGGACTGTTTGATCGAAAGGGCAGAATAAATCGATGCTTTATTAAGGTCTGATACTGTTTTTTCATTTTTTAAATTATCCATTAAATCAGATCTGTATCATATAACGAGTCGTTACTGTCCAACAATTAGTTTTCCAACTTTATTGCACAGTTCGTTGTTATTTCGTTTATTGTACGGTAACAAATGTGTAAAACAACTTTTCATTGAATAAATTAAAACTAAGTAAATTCATAACGAATCAGGTTTCTAAAAATGAAGAGGAATTGAAATTTTTCACGTAAAAGCAGTGCACGGTGTATTTCTCTGAAGCAAAACACGCGACATTCTACCGAAGCAAAATAATTACGGGAAGGTTCCACGAAAGAACTTTTCTCTTTAACCGAATTGTTGTTTCCCAAAGTTTCTTATCCGTTCTAGGAATAAGTAAGTATAAACGGTTGTATGACTTTTATCAAGCTACAAAGCGCGGGAATGATATAGGTCAAAGAAATAAATAGTTTTAATTGAAAGAGGGCAAAAAGCACGCGTTCCGCGCGACTGAGAATGGTCGGAAACGAAGAAGCGATTGCTAAATGAAATCCTCAGCCAAGTACCAAAAGAAAGTCCACTCGACTCATAACTGGTACCACTCGCTCACCGAGAACCAAGGACGAAGTTAAATTTTTATAACTTTCGCGACTACAGCCGCTGCTTTCTCTGCTAATATTTGTCGGAACGGAGCATTTTTTTCTGGAAAAACACGCCCGATAAGCCGTTGAATAAATACGTGCAAATTAAAAGATGATACGAGACACGCGAAATATCGCGACGGTTTCGAAGCATGGAAATTTATGCGACTTTATTTTCAAAAATATCCAAGAAAAATAAAGTTGCGCGAGAATGAAAAACGTACGTTTGACAAAAAAATAATTGAAATTCTATTCTTCTCCTATCTCCTTCTCTCCTTCTTTACAAATACAAATATTAAGTACAACGCTCGTTCTGACAGAATTACTTCTTCAAAATGTACCGTATAATTTAATAGGATCGCAAATTATTCAGAAAACTTTGATAAAAAAGAAATTGAATGAAAATCTGGCGTGATTATAACGCGAAAGTTCATTTGTGCTTTGCGAAATCGTACAAAATACGCGGTGTCGGTATCAGTATCGTTCGTTGAAACGAATGAACGTAAATGTTGCAATTTAAATCGCTCCATTGAACCAGGCGGAACAAGTTCCGCGATACGTCCATCGCGGGATCTTCTATCGCCATTCAAGTTATTATTGAATAAATATCTTCTGTACAAAATCGTGGCGGCTCGATTTTCTCTTTTATGCAGATTCGATAGAAATTAAATCGGGATTTTACGGTAATTTTACGGTGTCTGCTTTCTTTACCGGCGACGGTTAGATAACGTGCTAAACCTTTCATTCGTATCGCGCACGGGGTGCACGATTCAAACGGATATTTCACGTTTTCGCCAACCTCTTGAGATATAATTTTCGTGCAAATTATCATGCGGTGACTGATTAATGAATTTCTCTTCGTTAAAGGTTTTTTATTTGAATAAAACTTTTGTCCCCAGCGAGATTAAATTTGAAAAACGGCGCAAGAGAAGGTGAAGCAGCAGCGATGAGAATGCATTTTTTACAGATTCCCACGATCACGTCTTTTTATGGCATCTGAGATAAATGAGCGACGTACCGCAACAGTTCCGACATTGTCGCTCGCATAACGCAAAAAAAACAGTTTCGTCGCTGAAAATATTTGATTCGATGATTCGATTGTCTGTAACTAATTTCTGTTTACCAGCGATATCAAAATTGGCAACCATTATTCCAGTTATCCAGTTGGAAGACTACTGTTGGAATTTCTAACCGCCGAGGCGAACGGCAAACCGAATTTCCAAGTGGTCATTAATTTAAACACTAGCCACGAAGTACACCGCTTAATCTGAGCGATTAAACGAAACCCGTGCTTTCCGTGCACAAAAGCTATCGGTAGTGTGAATAATGCATTGCGATCTATACCTGTTTCAACATTTTCTTCTCACCCACGACAAAGGAAATCATTTTGTAGCGATTAAAGATATTTTACAGCTGAAAATTTGTCCCTCTTTGTGAAAATCGTTCACGTCGAAACATTCTCCTTCGATAATTATAAAGTCAGGATGATCCGTCATTTCGTTGGATTAGTTATTAAATTATGCAGCTGCGCGTTTTCACTCGAAACTGTGATAACATTGTAGCGCGTACGTGTATATCCATATAGAGCGTAGCAGAGATACGTACATACATTTGGAAGTCATCGTATTATATAGTTATGCAATTACCATGCATGATATTGACTTTGTTGAGATAATGCGGTCGTTCTGGCGTGTGTCACATATCTCGTGCGGGACGTAGAGCGGTTAGAGGAACCGTGGAGTTCAGTCAATTAAATTAATATATACGTTAATTGTGAAACTGAAGAAAATTGTCATAAGCGATAATCCTCTACCAAATAATAATTTAATTTCGACGAATTAATAAGAGTTACATTTATTACTTTCGCCAGATCGTACGAATAGAATTAGTTCCGAAACATTTCATTTGAAGAGTCCAACAGCCGGTGCTAAACGACACGTCTCGTCAGAAATGTTGAACGATACCGAATAACGAGATATCTCGCCAGAAATAACCAACGATAAATTTCCGCAAAATCCTGAATACAAATTAACAGGCACGGAGAAATTACTTTTAGATGAATAAAGGCTCCGCGTGGCTTTACTTGAAGTGAAGCCACTTCGCTCAAAGCGTTCGGAACACTTTATCCCGCAGTCACTTTCTTTCCTCCCTAACAGAGCACTGAGCGACAAGTAAATGACACAATCCGGTCTCTGAAAAATTAAGGCTGAGAAGAGAAAATAGTAGCTTTAAAAAGTAGGATATTTAAGGGGGAACTAGTGAAAACTACAGTTTAAATTAATAATAAGAACTATAAAAAATCGATCTCGATTAAGAAAACCACGAATACGTAAAGTTTCATCCATTCTTGCCTTGCTACCCTTATTCTCTCAATTTTTTCAGGGTATCATCGTTCAATATTATGTTAGCTGATTTTACGCCCAAAGATAATGGTTGAAACTTGAGAACTTCACAGTCATACTCGAAATTTTTCAACTCCCGAGGTGCGCGAGTGATCCACGCGCAAATAGCCTAAGCTTATCAAGCTACGTAACAAATGGCGCTAACTAAACGCAAAAGTGCGCTAGGTCCACGAGCGAGAGCTTATTACCCTGTGTTTACAATCGCGAAGAAACTTGGCCGGCGTACATAACGGCGTGGAACACTCGTGGCGAACTCGACGCAGAAGTTCCGCCGCGGAACTCCAACACGGCCATACACCGGACGATTCCAAACGAGGCCTGACGACCTCCCAATCTTATAATTAACCCATTTCGCCGTGGATACTTTGGCTTTCGGTCCCTGTTCGGGGTTCAGAAGTTGCAACTCGGTAACAGTGGCGTCGCTAAACTGCCGCGCTGTCGCCCAACTTTTATCGTTCCGTCGGATGAAACCGTTTCTGGGCGCGAACGATCACGCGGGACGATTATTTTCTTGGATAAATTGCCGAGGACGCGGAGAAAACCGTGGGAGATTAAAATTTAAGTAGCTACTACGAAAACAGTGTACTCGAGAATAAACATTTTTCATTTCAATTATAAATATCGAAACCAACAAGCAAGAACGAAGACACTCGACGCGAAAAAGGGGTCCTGTTTAATCTATTAACAATTGAAACGTCTATTAATGCTTACCGCGATACATTAAATATCCCAGCATTTGTACCAGAAAATATTGACGTGTCGCGGTTCAGGTTGTTTGCTCTCGCATCCAGATACACGGGATCATACGTGAGATGTATGATATATTCATTGACAAATTGAAGCAGTTGCTCCCGCCCGTTTGGTTTTCGAACATCTAGTTAATAATACGCGAGCAATTGTGCCCCTACTGTTTACTAATGCCCGTTCTGTTACGATATAGCGATTATGACAGCGATGCTTTATATTTCGACGCGCGGCTGTTCATTAGCGAATGTCAATATTTATTAAACAGCACCAGCTGGATACCGATGCGCCTGGCAAGCAATCATAAACATTCCAGGTGATCGAATAACGAGCAAATACGGCTAATAAGAGTATGCACGGGGTTATATTAGCGGAGCCTGCCAACTCGTCTGGAATTATTTAGATGAATCTATTTTCACGAGGGAAAAATGTACGAGACGCAACATTTTCAGAAGGTATTCAATGATCCGTTCGTTGTTTAACTGATATTTCGAAGCATCGAAAGTGTTTGCTTCGGCTACAATTAAATAAGGATTCCCAAAATATTTGGATATTTTATTACGACTGCGAGTGGTAAAAATCAAAGTGACAAATTTTCCAGCCCTGCAACGAGATAAAGTGCCGAAGCATAATAAATTTATACAAATGTACGTGCATGTGCACTTCTCTTTTTTTTCTCCTATTACTCATGCAATGAAAATAATTTACATATATGCAGAGGTACATTTCGAGTTTATACTTTTCAATTTTTATAAATGTCGCGTCCGCATTAATTTGTCGCTTCGAATAGATTTTATTATGGACGACGACTGAGGGAATAATGATGAACAATTAAAAAAATAAACAGTGGAAACTAACGAATAAAAATTCGTATTACACGTGGACATGTTAAATATTTGAAGTTACCGAATATATTTCGCGTTTATTGGTATCGTTACCTTTTTATTCGTTTAAAATTTATACGTATACACGTTTGCTTTTAACAAGCAATTAAAGTACACCCATTTCTAGGAAAACGTATCACCCACGAAAAACAAACACATGTCCTGAATACTTGCCACAGAAAATCACGCGAGACTCTCGGAAAAAGCTGCAATATCGAAAACTTTCTTTCATTCTGACCACTTCACTTGTTCTACAGCTAGAACTCTCATCTCCGACTATTCCAATAACAGAACCCAACCGCTATCGACTGCAACGCCTTTTATATCACGCTACCCGTCATTAACCGGCCGCAGAGTAATCAAATTCGGAATAAAAGACAGTCTAACCGTTCTCTGGGCCCGCCTTAAACCACTGTCCGTCGAACAATTGCTATTTCATTTATCCAAAGCATTCTTTGAGCCACTTTTCATTACGCGAAAGGGAGCGGCGTTAAAGGCAGCTCGAACAAAGGTGATCCCACGGCCGATTCAAAGTTACCGGCTTCCTTCGTCCCGCAATTAAATACTTCAAGTAGGTGCGATTTAATCAACGATCTGGGGTGGAACGTCATATTTACTCGACGAGAGATGCAGCGCGATGCCCACGGCCTCGAAGGCCGTTCTCGCATGGCGGAAGCCACCAAGTTCATCGCCAACTCCAAACCAGCTTTTAATCCTTTGCACTCGAAAATATCCCCCTCTGAGAAGACATCAGAATGGATTAGCGATAACTGACTTTTTGAGAAATGCATGTTTCCTTAAAGTTTTCTATTGAAATGGAAGTGTTCTGTTGTTGGTACTTGACGTCCTAGAGGGCGCCAAGTGCAAAGGGTTAAGGAACGTTGACGTTACGCTTATCCACGACGTGTGTTTCAGACTTTGGCATCACGACCGGCCGTCAAGAAGCGCAATATCCCTGCGCTTTCGTTTACAATAGCAACGAGACACGGAACGGCACGTTCGCCTCGCCTAATTATCCAGGCTTGTATCCACGCGACACGGAGTGTCATTACTTCTTCAATGGCCAGCCGAACGAACGGGTCCACTTACACTTCCACTTCTTTGACGTCGAAGGTGTCATGCCGTAAGTTTAACGTACCTATTTTCACCTTTCATCGATGGCTTTCTGGTGTCGCAATTTTATTTTTGCCTTTGGTTCGTTGACGGGAAATATTTTTCGTCGCATGTGTGCGTAGAGTTATTTAAGTGCAAGCTGTAATTTTTTTAATTCAAATTGAATTCTTGATAAATATATAGGTTACACTTCAAGTAAGGACTAGAGTAATTTTCTCTGTGCGAAAGAACGTTGAATATGCATCAGTTTTCTGGTCTAACTTTCTATTTTCGTCAAAGTATTATTTCTTATTCAAACGTTCCGGTTCTATAAACCAGAAAAGAATATTTTGCTTGAAACTTAAATTTAAGGAGAACCATTCGAGGGAACACGTTTGACGTTGTTCCAGTTTAGAAAAAAAAACCTGAAAGGAGTTAACCATTTGGAAGGTTAAGTACTAGTATTCTATTCATCACGTAGAGGATCCCCGCGGGTCCTAGCATACGAAGAAAAGAGTTTGCTACTATCCATAATGGACTCAGAGAAAACAGCTTGTAGCTATTTGGATAAGAATGCTCGCATAAAGTAGATATTCAATTTTTAAAACATGTTTTGTATTCAGAGCACAAAAAGTCTAGCAACAATTTATTAAAACCAGGTGGGCAGAAGTACTCTTTTAACATCTTTCGAACAGTTGTTAAATTCTACTTGACATTTTTAACTCTTTCTGTAATTCTTATATTGCTGCGAATGAAAATCAATCTCAACTTCTACTATTTACTGGTTAGTAATATCTTGTACTATAAAATTAACATCTATAATGAGGACGAAGAGGATTTCTTCCTTCGCGTTGAGTAAAGAAGACGAACAAAAACTTAGAGAACAGATTAAAAGTATTTTTACTACTTAACGAATAGATTCTGCACACTTCCATGTCCAACTACTTCGTGAGAACCTAGCTAATATATAATCCTAAAATATAGTACGTATATAAATCTTTTATGAAAGAAGTATATTTTGAGACACGTTAAATTAAAAATAAGATGGATGCTCCGCGCTAGAGGAAGGCCAGTGATAGAATTCACGTACAGAGAAGACAGTGTCTCGAACAATATGAGTGCAAAGAAGGATGAGGTTCGGCCAGGGTAGATAAAGTGGCTATCGGGCCCCGACTGGTATTCCATCCAGCATCGATCCTTCTCTGCCCCGGACTCGTCACTCAGCGGGACAAGGCGAGACAAAGTGCGCATCCTTGGCTAACTAGAAGTCTACTGGAAGCGGAGTCGATACTAGTTCGATTGGGTTTCCTGATGTACTTCGACGTTCCACTAAATCAAACTGCGTCAAACAAAGTTTCAAGCTGCTTATTGGAGACGAAGAGTCCGCAGTTCGAGGAGAATCCCGGTAACCGATAGCACGGAAGCCCATCGGAACGCGGAGTACCTGCGTCACGGTGGCCAATTAGCGAGGCACAGCTGATTAACGGCCACGCTAGCCGGCGAGGGACGCGAAATGGCGTCGCGTATAATCCATCATGCGATATCAGAACCGAGGGGAATCCGAAATAGTATTAGCGGGATAGGGAAAAAGAACCCGGTCGCGTAATAACCTAATTGGGTCGTATTAAATCGCCATCGATAACCATCCTGTAACACGCCGGCTCGTTCATTAATGTTCACCCCCTTGCTAATTAGCGGTGTTTTGCCGATTTCTGCCGAACTTTCGAACAATAAACGCCGAGAGGAGGCACGAAGTAGGTCTCGTGACTTCATCGATTCGACTCTCGCTGCTTCGAAACACGGCCTGAATTTAATAATTCGAGGTCGACCGATATCTAGATCCCCGGATAGGGGCTGGGACCACTTGCATCTGTTATTACAGCCGGAGCGCCTCCGTATACCGCGAGGGTAGGGGGCGAATTTCTGCCTCGTTCCCGGTTTTTCCCGCCTCTCCCCGCGTCGCCCTTTTCCCTCTTTCGAAAACGCCAATCGTAAACATTGCGGTTCGAATGAGAGTTCAATTAAACGAAGTGCAACACGAACGTCAATCCCGATGCGCTCGTTCGTTTTCTATCTCCGGGTAGGAACGGGGCTCGGCGAAGATACATTCCTCCGGCCGTAAACCCAGCCACGGGTAAACAGTTGAAAATATATGTTCGAGAACGTGAGAATCGAATGATGATCTATCACGGGAATTGCCACTTATGTCATCGAGGGAAGGGTAGCTGGTGCAGCGATGTATATCTGCGCCCCGTCCCAACCCCTCGCGATAATAGCACCCATCGCTCGCGTATCAATATTTCTTACGAGCTCTATATATTATTTACAAGCAACGGATGCATTCTTCCGCGGATGCGAGCGGCCGCGTAAATCGTCGTTATCGATCGGCATTATATTCGAGCGTGGCGCGCGGACGGTTTTCCCTTTTCCGCCTTTAATTACAGGATCCGGCCCGTAATATTTCCAGCCAGACGGCGGACCCGCGATATTTCTGATATTTCCACGGACAGCAATCGCTGGCCCGCGGCTGACGTGACGTCGTCCTCCGACCGCAACCAGGTTTCGCGCCTCGCTGCTGCCATTAAAGTTATTTTCGCGGCCGAGTCTGACGGGAACAAAAACTCCAACTTGGCACATCGCGGCCTAGCGCCGTCGAGCGTTCGTCGCGCGGGAAATAAAGCGTTATTTCTGACGGCCTCCCGTGCCCGAGCTTTAATCACGGGTTACGTAAGCGGGGGCCTCGAGTTGACGCCCTCGAAGCCGAGGGAAATATTTATGGACCGCGAGGCGTGCCACCCTGGAAGGTATAAGGGCGCGCGGGAAACATTCGGGAGCGGGCGGGTTCGCAATTTTTAACCAGTGAAATACGCGAGGATCGTACCACGGGAGGGGGAAATATGGTAACTACCTTCTCGTCGGGTTTTCGATTTTTATATGATACGAGTACAGAGGGAAAATAGATGAGAGCGGGTACTTTAGTGCGACGCGTGGAGAGTTTAGACGAAAAATGGCGGCGCTAGCGGGGCAGGGTTGATACTTTGCGCAAATGTAAGATAGAAATGAAATCGGTTCAAGTACGCCTGCACTTGACTGTACAACCACGGTCTGTTAAACGGATTTCATCGCACGCACAGTCGCTCGCAAAAGTCGACGCGTTTCTGAAAATTCTGAAAACTACTGACGATGTTACAAACAATTGTTTCCAAAAATTGTACAGAATCTATCGCTATTAACGTATTAGTCTTTTGTCGCATTCTCTGAACCAGTTGGGATAAATAAAATGAAATTTTTTATACCTTTCAAAGGAATTTTATTCTTGTATCCAATAAATGATCTTTCTTTTGTGAAATATTTTTTCAGAGTTACTATTATATTTAATAATGTCCATGAAATGGGTTAAAGTCCTCATCTTTTTACGGATACTTGAAATTCGAACGTGTATGTTTCTGTTACAGACTGTAGCTACTCTGTTGATACCTGCAAACAGTGTAATGACTCGCAGCAATGTTGCGGTTCGTCTACCACACCATTCTTATTACACCAACTAGTTGTTTGAATTGCCAGTATTTGTGAAACTGTCGCGATGCCGCGTTAGGGTAATCGCGACTAGAACGTGAATACGATTCTAGCATTAGACGTTTGCGGTGGCGATGGTTCCGTTGCACCCTTATTCTGCACACAACGATTTCCTAATCGTTGCCACCCTGATAAACGCACGATAGGTACCTGACGAAACTTTACTCTCAATTTTCTCGAAAAAAAAAGATCTTGTACGATCTATTTTCCGTCCCTATCAACATCTTAAAAATAATTAGAAAATAATGTTGGAAGTCCTATGTAATAAAGCTTACATATAAATCCATGAACTACGTATATTAGTAATTACTCAAGTTCCAATTTTGAAAATTTCACGCGTTTCAAATAGTAATGTCTACCAATCTGTAATTGAATACTCGAAGGATATACCGATTTCCAAAAACACCCTTGAACGGGGGTGAGATTGCACTCACGTGTATACATATTTGTACTGAAATTATGCGCGAGAATAGCCAAGATTGTATTACTTATGAGATTGTCGAGCGGCATAGCTACGGAAGCAATTTACGAGCACGCGCGGGGCGACGCCGAGAAAAATCATTCGAATCTCCTCGATATGCGCTGCGAAAGGTGAATATTTCAACAGCGTCGCGGCGTTCGCTACCGTCCATGTATATCAATTTACCAGTGATTGCGTAACGTACGACCAAGCCAAAAATATATATATAATATATATCTGAGTTTACCAGGAAGACGACAAACTTAGGACACTTCTGAATAATACATTCGCAATTGTATTTTATACATAATGGAGAGCTTGGTTACGCGGCAGTCTTGTCATTCGCGTTGAAATAGGCGATGCCATGAACTTTTATGAGGTTTCTAAATATTCATCCAACGGCGAAAGTAGCGGGTAAGGTATAGACCTCCTCTGAATACCTAGACGCGTTAATAGAACGAATATTTCAATCGCTTCTTGAACGACCTAGTTGCCTTTACTGCTCTGTAAAATTCTTGGATGACGTTCAATAGTTTACGCGTGCCATTTTGAAACTTATCGACTTCTTTCTGTTTCGAAATATTAAAGCAAATATAAAAGCAAAAAAAAAGCAAAAATCCTTTACGAACATTATTAACACCGAGAATACATCTGTGCAAAGTATCTAATAAAAAGAATATTTAAAAACTACAATTAAGGATCTGTCGAATCGATTACAGTTTTTGAAAAAATAAATATTTTCCAACAAACAACTTTACGATCAAATATTTATTGCATACCCTGCAGCGAATGCACAGAGCTTTGCAAAATGATTTTATATCGCGCCGGTGGTAGCAGCGGAACTTTGAAATTCATTAATCAATACAGCTCTGCGCAAAATTAAAAGTAAACAGTGTTTTTAAATATATACATGCCTCGGATACACGTTATTAGAAAACTCAGCTGAAAACCTGCGTGCATACGACGCAAGGGACCAGGACTTCCGCAATAAGGCGCACTAAGAAATGTGCAAACTTTGATTCCGTATTGTGCTCGTGCTTCTGTGTAATTCTGCACAAGTTTGCAGATATCGACACGCTTGACCCCTCAACAATTCTCCTATGTAATATCGAACGCTATAGCCTCGCAGTATAGTGCATCAGATTACCATTCAATTCGTAAAGATTACGCCAATATATATAGAAGGATATCAAAAAATTTTGGCAGTGATACGCTGAAACAAAATTTCATAATTACATCGATCAAATATTGTAAAATTGATATTCCATATTCCTCTCTACTCCTCCAAAATTATGAAATCAGCTTTAAAATTTACTTGAAATATTATTGATCGTGTATCTATATATCAGATTATTTTATGCACAGCTACCTTCTGTAGAATATTTATGCAAAATAATTTCACAAATTCGATAAAGAAAATGTTGCAGATTATTGTACATAAATAACATTTAATTTTACAGCTGCGAGGCGGTGTCTGCGAGCGACTTCGTCGAATTTTCCAATTACATGTCCAGGGACCGGAAGTACTCGAGGCACTGCGGTCAGCAAAAGGAGTTCGATGTCGAGAGTGACAGAAAGTTCTTTCGTGTGACCTTTAAAAGCAACGACAGATACGACGCAACGGGATTTAATGCCAGTTACGTCTTTGTGGACGAGGAAGGAAATTACACGACAAAGCCGCCGACGAGTAACGCGTCAACGTTAAAAGGTAAAACTCGAGCAACTTTTTTTTCTTTTTCCTCGACGACCAACTTTCGTACCCCCTTCGTACTCGAATTATTTCATTTCCTCCCGCGATGCCCGGCTTCTCTCTCTCTCTCTCTCTCTCTCTTTTTTCCGCCTGTTCCGAGTTAATTTCCGTGCGACGACAAAGAAATTAAAATAAAATTTCTAAGACACTAATATAATCCCAACGTCCTGATTGTACAGAAGGAAATTTAAATATACTTTGTTTAGAGTATACAAAACCGCGTGTATAATATTATGTGTAACAAACTTTAGACCAAGGAAACGTTGTCCTTTAGCATTTATACAAATACATTTGAGATATAATGAAAACATGGCACAATAAAACGAGAATATAATAATACAAGAATATAAGAAAACCTTCGAGTTTCAAATTTTACTCGCTGCTTCAAAAATTGTTAGAACTTCTACATACCGTACGAAAATAGTACTTAACCTCGATAGCGTGATAATTAATAATGGAAACTGCCGCACGATTAGAATAGCTCCAAGAATTACCACAAAGCCCACATCGAACTTAAAATAGTTGTGTACGAAATTTGGTAACCACCCGTAGACAAGGTACATATTTTAATGAAGGAATCGATTCTGTACAGCTGATACTAGGCCTTAGAAACCGGATACCAAGTTAGCGAGGTTCGTGCAGCCGTAATTTGCAATGCAAACACACCGTTACGATTCTGCGTTGCGAGACGTGCGACGTGTGCATTTAATATTACCAGACGCCCGTATGCACCCAAGGAAGCCACTCTATCCTCTTTAATTATGACGTTCCATCTAACAATCTTTCATTTGCCAGAATATTTTAACTGAATTTTTCACCTTTTCGAACAAAGCTAGAATCTTCTCCCTCTCGAAATTTCAGAATGCTAAGGCACGAAGAACAGGAACAAATCCACGCTGTTTGATTAAGAAATAATAGCAATTACGCTTATCCCTGAAAATTGCGACGATCGAAAAATCGCGTGAATCTTCAACGAGAATTTTGTTGAAGCGCCCGCACATTAGCACCTTTAATCTCGGCGAATATTTCCCTCTGATCGATGCAACGACGCGTAACGACGTTACCAACGCAGGAATAAATCGACGCGGCGAGCAAAAATTATGTAGGTCGATTAGTAGAGATGAAAAATAAAAAAAAAAAATTAAAAAAAGGATTGGCCAGCGATCGGGCATTTTTCGTACACCTTCGGGCGAACGACCCCTTGAAAAACTCGAGCCTCTCATCGGGGATCGGAGCGGGCCGCCGATTTATCGCGCAATCCCATGAATAATCGACAGTTTACATCCGAAACAGCGGAAGCACGCGTCGGTGTAAAAAAGATTATACCAGATTTATAAGAGGATTTGCGATACCCGAAGCGGCCCCGCTACGCCCTGCAGGTATTGATAGAGGAAATCGAATTTGTGTGTGCCTTCTCGCATTATTAAATCACACGGAAGATGGATTCGTTTGCTTTAGTCGCACGTAAATCGGACGACACGAGAGCGACGTCTGCTCCGGAGGATGGATAATGGCGACCGACGTTCCGACAACAACAAGCACAATTCTATAAACGTCCGTGTAAATCTAATGAACGCACTCAGATCAGATTATACTTTCATCAAACGTGGTATAAAGCAATTAAAGCATGGGTGTATAACGTTCGTAGATATTAATGAACCATTAACCTCTTCAGAGGCACCGATTTCTTTTAAAAAGGATCAAATCTACAAATTGATATAACTGACTATATTAATTAAAAAATACCTTTGAATTTACCTCTGTTTCTCGAATTATAGTTCGTTATAACGGCTATGTAAATTTCTAATAATTGGAGCCGCGAATTTCGTATTTGAAATTGGACAACGACACAGGTGCGAATATTCAAACGACGATCCCTGGCCAACAATTACACGCGTAATAACTGTTCGCAGGAGTAGCATCTGAATATCAATGGATCAAAAGTTCCAAGGTGAGGCAACGTTTTCATTCGGCACACGTTTCGCATACGCTGTGAGATTTTTATTTCCCAATGTTTCCTCCGCGAACTGCACAAAAGGGCTGTCTCCTTTCGTTTTCATGATATTACGCGCGCACTGTACTCGTGCCTGTCCCCGGCAAAAGGAAGATAACTGGGGAAGAGGGCGAAACGAAGGCAGGGAAACGTACCGGTTGTCCCTTCTTTAAATTCAGACGCGATGTAAAACGCGGAATACAAACCAATCCTAAAGACAAGAATCAAGTTACCCGGATATAAAGAGAAGCCCAACAGACCCGCGGAAACCTTTGGGCCGATATATTCCAAATTGCGCGGGCGTCGTTGCTTCTTTTCCCACGATTCGAATAGAGACGCCGCAGCGGAAATTCGTCTGCATCTATGTTAACGGAAAATGGCTGAATAGCGTATAACAGCTATGCTCTTTGCACAATCTTTGAAAAGACAGTCCACTTATAATAAAAGAGAAAAACTAGAATGAAAGCATGTTTTGGCTAGAATTTGAATTATAGTGTGAATTATGTTTTTAAGTAGAAAAAAAGTAACTTTTTGTGTATTTTATGCAATCTTGTAGCGTGAAAGGAATTTGGAAGCTTGTGAGAATTATTGCATTGTCGTACGATTCGTCAACAAGTTTCTTTTTTAATTTCAATTCGAGCGGACGATTTTTTGGGCCATCCGAAGCGTGGAAAAGAAGTTCAATTTAGACGGACCAGATGGTTTCAACTCATATTGACGTGACACACGGGAACAAAGAAAAAAAAGAGGTATTTCTAGTCGCGATTTCGGTCGAGGCAGGGAAATGGTTTGGGGTGTTGTTAGTGCATATGGGAAACTTCCAATTACTTTTATTACAACCAGAATGAATAGCGGATTGTACCGAAACCGTTCGAATCGCGTTTCATCCGAATGTTGAAATGGTCGGTCGTAAATACTATCGAAAATTTTCAGAATACTTAAAATAAATAACAACTCAAAAACGATAAGTAGCAATTGCTAACGGCTGATAAAAGAATTAAACAAAAAAAGCGAAAATACGAACAATTACCGAAACAATTAATATATTTGGTACGTACAGTTAAAGAATCGAGAATGAAAAGCTCATTTTCGAATTACCCGGCACGACCAGTCAATGTCAATTTTAACAGGCAGCGTTCAATTATCGTGGACGATAATCCTGGCGTAATTCACGGACAAATTGACGAAAGAATTAATTTGAGGAAGAAATCGAAACGCGTCGTCCGATTGAAAACCCGTGAAAGTTAAATGGTATCGGAATTACCGTAACAGGATTACGGTATAATGCTCGAAATCACCGGGGCATCCGTGCGTGAGAACTAATTACATTTGCATATAAAAACGATACAAAGCCGAGCGAGTGAGCCATTAAAAATCAGGGAATATTAGGAAGATCAACAAGTAGACTTAACGAACGGGGGTGGACGGGTGGGTTTTCAAGCAGGAGAGACAGAAAACGAGCAATTAGTAACAGAACGGTGGCCAGTAATAGCGTGTCTGATCAAAGGGGGCCCGGATAGAGGTATATCGTATTCGAATATTAATGGAATGAATTTAATTTATGTAATGACATATTAAATACGAGATGCAACGGCGGGCGTTCCATCCCGTGGATATCGGCCGAGGAATTTACATTAATTTAAACCGAACCAGTTTACACGTTACGAAAATTCTCTGATTCACTGTGTCCGCGCTGGGAATAATGTTCCATTGATATTAAAATGTCGCTTAATTCCCGGCATTCACCCACGCCGCCGCAATTCCTCCTGTTCATCGTTCTTACTTAATTCTTGCTGTTTATTGGGACGCCGTAATTTTGCAAATCCGCTCCGCGCTTCAATCCTAAAACTTTTAATGAATACGGCTACATAATCCCGCACAATGTTCGTGTAATGACGTTCGTATTGTGGATTAAAACAATGTGAAATAAAATAACGCGCCGACGCAAGCAAAAAATTGTATGGAACGTTACAGTCTTACGAATTTCTAAGTGGATCTAATAAACAATAATTTCGCGTTTTAATCGTTCAAATAATTTAATGCTCCTAATATCGTTTCAAAAATTATGAAATAAAAGTGAATCGATAAAAGAACAATAATCGCATTAAATTCGTGTACATTCCATAAGTCACCATTTTTAGTCTTTACTTATACGAAACATTTTAAGGAAAGGTACCCTAAAAGTCAGCTTAAAGATCCTCCTTTCTTCAACTGCACTAAATTATACAACAAACCTAACTAAAAACGAAGAAAAATATGAACGCGTTTTACGTAGAATTTTTATTCCACCCCTTGATAGCAAGTAACATTTTCAGCCGAACAAGAATCGTGGAACAAATAGTCGGGAAAGAAATTGGAAGCTAAATTAAAAGGAGAATTGCATCGATGTAGCCGGCGCAACGGTAACGGTGTGGCTGCTGAAGCAAAACAATACAATTCGCCGGCATCAGTCCGTGCAATTTAGTCGATCATGAAAGTAATTAATGCGTTCGACTCGATTTCCTCGCGCAGACTCGGACTGGTAATGGAACCGGTACAGGGAATAGGGTGAATGGAGGGAGATTGGGGTGGGAAAAAAAGAGAAGACAACGAAACGGGGGGAGAGAGAGTGAGAGAGGATACGGTGAAACTAAACAGAGCCAATTATTACGCGCGCCGTATATCCAACAGCGACTGATAAAATTGAATTGGGCAGCATTGTTTTGGAACGAACTGTAAAAGGAACAGCGTCGCGGCGTATTTATGGACGTCGACTAACTGTGCATTCACCTCCAATTGGTGTACCCTGTTCAACTAGACGACAGAACGTACCAGGAGGATCCGATATTTCTGATTACATCATTGCCTTTTAACATTTACCGCTACGCGATCGCGCAAGATTGCATAACATCCCGATTCATTGTAAAACAGGAGTGGTTGCTCGCTGACAATTTTTTGTCTCCCTCCGTCCACGTTCTTTCCTCTTCTCCTGCCTTTTATTCACGAGCATACCTTCGAATGCAATTACTCTGGCCGTGACCTGGCGCAGAATTTTTCCCAATCTCCTGTATCACAACGAAACGAAAATCCTTGCAGCTCGTTTGCGATGCAAATCAACACGAGAAATGTTGCCTCGCCCCTCATCGCGAATGTGTATCGCGTTACACGTTGTTACGGTCGTGCGAGCGTTTCTTCTTTTTACCGACGCCGGCAAGGGTTGAAGAGAAGGACGGAAGGAAATAATTAATTACGAACGAAGATATAAACTGGCGGCTGATCGTACTCAGATTCTATCGTTTTAACAAATGATTAAGGGCTGTTCGTCGTGCAACGCGTTTATGAAGGTTTTATGCTCGGACTAGTGTGAGGCGTATGGGCACGGATTTAACCCCTTTGTCGGTATAACGCTCCAAGTACCCCTCCGTTATTACTTTCTTACTACTTAGCCGTACTCTCTTCGTAGTTTCATCGTTCACCAGTGATGCTTACTATATACTACTTATGGTACGCTAACGACTTAAGTACTTAATGAATTTTTATCATACGATACATTTAAACTATCCATGTGGAACAGTGTTCGCTGGTAAATTCGTAATAAGCTTATTGGTAATCTGTGATGAGCATATATAATTATTCCAAAATATTATTAGTAACGTAGCGCGAGTTTAAATATTTTTGAAAGCATTTATAATATTATACTTAAGTAAGCGTCCGTATACTTTCGAAGAGTAATGTACAAATTTGTAAATCTTCTGGTTATAGCGTATAATGACATCCACACCCCTATATAGGTATTCTCCTACCCTCATAATCCATGCAACATCTTCCAATGGCTCTACCATAGAACGGATAATGACTTTTTAAGCACGGTACGGACGAAGCACAGTTTTAATTAAGAAATTGAAGGAAAAGAAATTTAATCTATTCTCAAATGTTCTTATTCACAGTTGTTAATATATTACATAACCCAATTGGGCATATTTTTGAAAACCTGAATATTTTTAATATTAACGAAATTACGAAAAACGCTACTTGTTTAATAACGTTTTCGCACAACATTTAAAAGGTAATTTCGAGCAAGTTTACGGGAACGTTGCTTGCGCGCGTGAACAGTTAGGAGCGAGAATTGGCAAAGAGCCATCGGTTCCCTCATAAATCATAACGCGGGCATTATTCTAAACGGTGGATCTGCGTGGACAATTACATGGACAGCGTTTTCCCATTTCGAACGCGATCGTTACGCAAAGCGGATATTTACGAGAAGACTCGAAGGAAACACATGGAATGGCACATAGTTATTTGCGTTATCGTGAACGGCTGTTATGTACGGACGTGGTACGTCCGTTCCTCCTCGTCGGTTTCCGGTCGTCGGCGTTTCACCCCTCGCGCTGCGATGCAACACGATTTTTAGAACGTCGCTATCTGAGTCCCGTCAGGATAATCACAAGTCTGGCTGGTTTATTTTTTGTTAAAGGTGCAACGTTGCTGGTGTTGATGCTGTTCGCGCGCCCCCCAGTCTTTGGCCGAGTTTCGCTTTAATCACGATCGGTAACTACTTGGACGAGTCTTGGCTCAAATTACAACGAACTATAACTTCCGAGGGCAGGAGCCATCCGAAATCCTTCGTTATTCGGGGTGTGTACCAAGGAAAAGTGGCTACGTCGTTCGCGCCAGTGAAAATTGCCAAAAGGGGTTGCCGAGAGTCGATCTCCCTTCAAGACACACGACAGGACGTCATCATTCATTTATTAGACTGTACCAGTCGCCGCGCTAATCCAAAGAACGATCATTCTCCATCATTTCACCGCCGACCATCCACGGAGAAAAGTATTGGCAATAAGATGAAGTAATCGAACTTGTCGAGGGAAGACTCCTTACGAGAGATGATTCAAAGGGCTATGAAGTTTCAGAAGTATGTGTGAGATATTTTAATGGGAGTGGTACGCGGCCTCCTTTTACTGCTTCTAGTCTCGGGGAAAGAAAAGTAAGGTCTGTAAAGAGACAGTTTTTAGACTAATTCTCTGATCTCCTTTTGACGCAAGCTCGTGGCTCAATTCAGATATGCGAGAAATTCTTTCAAAATATACACGTTATCGACATAAATGTAATATTAAATAGCTAAGAATGAAATAGGACATTTTTTAATTCTATTCTTTTGTGCAAACATATTCATTTCTTGAACTTTATCAGTATTAAAAGACAGCCCTCGAGCGGCTCGTTCAGGAATAAAAAAAATTCTAAACACTTTGCACCCAACTTCTTCGGAAATAGCTCAATTGATATTTGCACGAGGAGTTTCATTGAAGAATATAAATTAACAAATAGCTCTGCAATAAAATTAATGATAAATTTGAGTGAAAGTACGTTTTCTCTAAAAATACTTAACTCGTCCCTCGGGACTTCGGCAGCAAAAGGCTCGTGTATTACTTATCGTCAAACAGCACGCACACTTACTAAAGATTTCATAACATTTTGACCTGACATTGAGATAACATACTTAACGAACACGTACGAAGGAAAGGGTGTTAACGCAAGAGTTGTATAAGTAACGGTGTAAGTCTATAATTTGTTGTAGCGTGACATACCCAAAAAGTGCTGAATTGTTAATGTTTTTCTCCTCGTACGGAAACGAATTTATTAAACCGCTATGAACTATCTGTCCGAAGAATTTACTCGAAAGTCGTACGATATCGTATTGCGAACGGAGAAACACGAAAAATTCGCCTTCCTACGTACACTAACGAACGTATTCATTATTGCATCCTCTATACGACTGTGATGTTTCCCTTCCCTCTTCACGATTAGTTTATTAGAATACGAATACAAGTCTGATTATACGCGAGAGAATAGAGAAGAGTTTCTAACGTCTGACAAAGAAGGCAAACAATTGGCTGAACGGTTGCGAATCAGCATCGAATGAGCGTCTTATTATCAGAATTTCGAGATGAGTAGAGAACGAATCACGGGGGGCCGAGTAATTACCGAGAAGACGGAAATTCTGCGAGTAAGCGAAATTAATCGAATTTAATAAAGTACGCGCGTGTTCGATTATTGGAACGAGTAATATTTAAGAATGGCTATTAAATGAAAGAGTTCGACGCTTAAATGTTTGAAGAATGAGCAATAACTTTAACGATCGATCGAGACAACTATAGCTGTGGCTAGAAAAAGGACAGTTTGAAATAATTTTATGAGCCTGATGAACAAATACAGTTTCATTTTCCTTGTTGGTAGAACAACCATGAAGAATTATTGAAGCGAAAAACTAATTATCGAGATACGATACTTGTTTCTTTTGAAAAACGACTTATGTTTTTATATTATGTATATAGATACTCTAGACAAATCGTGCGATTTTTTCTACACAATTATTTCTACATCTGCTGTGAAAATGATTTTAATTTTTTGTTGCATTTACTATATAGCTATAATAGGAAAATAGTTATACGGCTCGATTATTACACGCTTCTAAAGTGAAAATGGCGTGTAGAACACGTTACTTGATGCCACTGTTTGAAATAAGCAAATAGTACAATCAACAAGCGATACTTTACTTTATCCTTTCAGAGAAGTACGTTTGTATGTAATAGCTGGCTTGGAATTGCTTTGGATGGATTGGTTAAGCGCATCCATGAAGGGGCAGGGGGTTAAATAATCTATATCACTTACAATGACATAAATAATTCAGCTAAACTTCATTGTCTTCAATGAATCATAGTGTTTGTAAACGATAATAAAAATTTCTAAAAACCATCTATCAATTCTAAATATAACCTGTGTTATATTCATTCATTAATTAGTTAAGTGCAATTATCGGATTTTCAAATTTGATTTTCTCCAAAACAAGGCTCGATACGAGAAATATTATTTTACACTTAAATCTACATTTTTATATAGAACCATACGCTTTTCAATCGTACCATCGATATTTTAGAGCACCTTGTATATACTATGTATCATAAATGAATATACAAATAAATCCAGCGACAAAATAAATTATACCATTGTCTTTAAAGTACAAAAATAACACGAATTTCCTAGAGTATCTAATAGTACATAATTATATATTATATATATATTATATTATAACAATTTCTTATCAATTTATAACTAACCCTTGTATCGATAGATCAATTAATTGGCTTACTCCTTCGCAAAGTACACTTTCACAGAGGACCGCATCATTTCTAACAACTGTACCGATCCACAGTTGCACGAATTTCAATTTCTCGCCTTTTTAACCTTCCAATCCTCAACTGCCTCCAAAGCGAACTACATTTGAGCCAACAACGAACGACACTTACTCAAGCAAAAGGTTAAACTCTACGATGAATGGCGTTCGCGAACCGAAACAGGGGCAAACGACTCGCAGAAACAGCCGCGGCTTAGCGAAAGGAAAACAGAGTAAGAGGTTGCAGCCGAGGATTCGATAAGCTAGAACGTGATATAGAAAACTTCTCTGCTCGAACTTCGCTCGGTTCGGGGATGCGATCGATAAAGATAAACGTTGAACGATCGATATATAAGCGGGTTGATAGGGGGTTATTGGAGAAACGCATCCGAGGCAGAAAGTCATTAACGTCAGAGGTAACGGTAGTTTCCACGGGACTTTATTGCGGAACGGATCGACTTTTCCTCGAAAAATTATTTCCAACTGTCGAACAAGCGACCCACGGACATTACAGGCTGGACACACTTTCTGGAACTTGCCACGGCAAGTGGAATCGTCGACGAGGGTGGCGCGCGGTCTTTACATTTGTCGCGAGTCGAGGGTGCGTCTGTGAGACGCATCGTGTAACGAGGACAAACGTACCAACCGAGGTGCGTAATTGAAAAGCGCGATGACGAACCGTACTGTCGCAAATTAAATATCAAATCTATGTATCCGAAGATACATAAAAGGATAGTTAGCAATACTGTCATTGTGTACGTTAGACTATTGTGAATATTTTTTAATAGGTTTATAATACGTTGACTACTTCTCCCGAGTTTCTAGTTGATTTGTAAGAAAGAAAGAGGCAGGGGGAGAGAAAGAGAGAAAGAAAAAAAAAGAAGAATGACTGTGTACATTACGATTTTGAACGTTTCTGTGCGCGTGAGAAAGTACTTGTAAAAGAGGGACTGTACGATATATATACGAGCAGTTATCACTTCCGTTCGTTGTTATAATTTATATGTTGTCTATGAGGCGATGGGAATGACAGATACACTATTAAGAAGTTGTACACCCGAATCGGCACTACGGAATGCTTACATGTAACTGACACGTTGTATAAATGCTGTTATACTTAATCCGTTCGAGTTGCTGTCACCGATCTATCGTCAGGCGATTCTCGTCCTGCGCCGAGTCAATCTCTGTACACGACGGAATTACGTGAAAACGACGAATCGTAGCGTTGGCGATCCGTCGTATCGAAGATCTTACCGATTTAGCCATTTTTGTTGCGCGCTCTGTTTCGTGTCTGTGTTCATTTAGACAGCGAGGGGGCATAGCGAATTAATTCGTTTCTCGTTGCGGCTAAAGCCTTGATTAATAAAGAAAACAAAACAAAAAAAAAAGAATACACCTATCGATTATATTAGAAGCTACGTATTAAAAGAAAAAGCAAGCGTGCAGAGAATTCGATATACGTAAGCGCTTGTAAACGTAGGCGAGATGTACCTCTTACGTCGTTCAGTAAAGTTTATTTGCCACCGATAAAAGAAGAAACCACGCTGCGTTGAGTTATACGAAGAATAGAGTATACTTGTATGCATTTAAAGGAAGATCTATGTGTACGAGAGCGACTTAACTAGTTGAATAGTTATTAAAACGACGACAGGAAAAAGGATACACGCGCACACACACACACAAACACACACACAAAACACACCCACACACACAGGTACACTTCAACCTCTTGCGATTTACGACTCGAAACGAGCGCTCCGTAATTAGGCAGGAAGTTCAGGGGCGACCTAGTAGTAAGTTCCTGAGTCCAAAGAAATAAAAGAGTAATAAAAATGAAAAAAAAAGAAGTAAAATAAAATAAACTTTTATCCTTACACGCCGCATATTACTGGGACCTGCGAGTTATCAAAGTTGCGCCTGGGGCGCCTCCAAACTTTGTCCTGCGGTTAAAACTGTTCAAAAACATCGTAGTCGTGGCTCCGGACAAAGCGCGACCATTGATCGGAGCATCGACTATGGTATCCGCTAGTGGGCGGATGTATTTTCTTATTCTGTTTTGAGGCTCTTGCCGGAACATCTCACGCATAAGTTACTGAACTGTAATGCAATCATCGTTACTGTCCTAATAAACCTTAACATATGAATCTGTACGAATCTGTCTGACGCTTGTTTCTATCTCTCTTTCCGCGTCCAAACGACACACCATTTCGATAATCTCAGTTCTGTTTGGGAACCATTTCGCTCGACGCGTCTACCAGAATCTGGGCTATTCGAACTAGAGTAATTGTAACCTGGTATCGATTGCGAAATGTATTTCGAGTAAATGAGTCGACTCTGGAACGAGTATCGTAGCGATGTAAGAGAATACGAATCGAGAATTGAGATACATTTCTTCTTTGTTACAATTCGAAATAAATCATGATGAACGAAATTGGAATGTATTTGTCGATTATTAATACCTAGTTTGTGTGTTAAATTAGTTGTACACGTATGTATTCTGATGAAATATTATTTTTGCGGATATTTCTGAATGGAACTGGCGTTATTGAAATTTCCCTGGAATTTCATATTTCATTTCCTGACCAAGAGGTCAACGTTTTATTTCAGTGAAATCGACAGGAAACGACGTGGATTGAAACTGTTTCAAAGAGAGCGACAAATAAAGGTAACGAGATCACCATTTTTGCGAGAAACCGAGAAACAAAGCCATTTGAAATTGCAACGTATTTTTATGCAAACGCTTGCAGCTACGTCGCAATTGCAAAATTCGAACGCATTTCAGTTAATTTTGTATCTGTACAAAGAATGTTCATCGAAATTTCATCTTCGTATGAACTGGTACTTGAGCCAGTATTGCCTGCGTTACGATCGAAGAAATACACTTTTTCTAACGATAAGTTGTTATGCTATGGCTTATCTTGTTATTTCAATGATTTCGTCCACTGTCCAACTTTCTGTCCATGATAGTGTCTCATTTCCAAACTGTGTGCGTGGTGTTTGCAAAATTCACTTGTTCCTTAAAATAATTTACCGAATAACATAACACGTTGCACAATGACGCTGGGTACTGCTTGCTCGCTTATCGTGCTAGTTTCTAACACAAGCATGAGCAACCTTTGGCCGTACGGGCCAAATTGTCGAAATGAACGCTGATGAGAATGTGTAGTAACGTACGCGACAAGCTAATTTACGTACTGTGTCTATTAGTTTGGTGTTCTAGAGCGCCTAATTATCCACTATTAGGATATTTTCCATTTACACATTTTCCTTATATCTCACTGCGCCATATTATTTTAATGCATTTAATCAATTTGTAAATTTTTAAATCCATTTATTTTTTATAATCACAACTTATTATTCTCTGTTGTATGTTAAAGTATCTAACATAATTCTAACAGGTGCTTAATAAAAGTTTATTAAAAACGTCCTACAGCTATTCCAGTTCTTTTGAATATTATATTCAATTATATATGAATATTGTATATCAATATCTTGGGTGAGTAAAGGTGAATACATCGATTATCTGTAAGCTGCTAAGATATGACTCATTGCCATAAGCAGATCTTCTTATAAAACATAGAAACCGTTCGCTTTTTCTACAATTTATTATTCGTCCTTCGATTCTTCTATCGTCTACTATACAAACTGAATTCATAATGCCACATTCGTCTTATCGAGAAACTCGCTGTATTGCCAAAAGTTGGTGACCAAACAACGTTACTAGGACTGGTCGTCACGTTCGTCGTTTGTACAGGAAACGTTGAGCGACCAGAATACCGAATAAGACGGAAAACGAACTGAGACGTCCACGAACTATTCACGACTTGAAGAGCCGCTTTCTGGATTTACCACGAGAACCTGTTCGTCGATTTCACGTCCCACATTCGGCGTTCTTTTCGCGATGGTACCAAGCCGTGGAAACGTTCGCCGCGAGTTCGCGAGGTCATTAAGCGATCCGAAAGATCTTCCGCCACGGTTTAAACAGCTATGAAATGAGAATGCTCTCCTCGCGTCCCGTAAACGTCTCGGTAGAATTGTTTCAGATAATTATCTGCAGCAATTAGAGCGCGGGCGAACGTCAGCGATGGCGGCGTTCGCGTGGTCGCGCGGCAGTAAAACGTGACTGCGTTTTAACGAAATTATTTTTCTGAAAAGGGAAGTAAGATTAACCACAAAGGGCGAGCAGAAAGCGTTTGTTATCCAACGGTCGCTTCCCAGATGTGTGCCGTATGTAACCGGTAATAAAAATGTATCTGGAAAAATGTGTGTGCTACCGTAAGAGAAATTCACCAGCACCAAATCTGCTCAACGTTTTATATTTCAGTTTTTCTTTTTATAGGCAAATAAAATGTAACAGCTTCTACCGTCGTCCTTTTGCGTAGCCAATGTGCATGTTGTTCTCATGTTAGTTTACTGGGAGAAATAAATTATGCTGTTCGTTCCCTGCTAATTTCCTTTCGTAAACAATGTTATCAACGTAAATTGTAAAATACGTACAAAAAATAAATTAAATAAAAATCTATTTAATTATCCATGCAATGCTGGCTTTCAACAAATTTATTAAATCTTTATTTGAACTGCTTTCTGCTATTAATTTGTTACCATCATATCAACGAAACTCGTTTAGCCACATTCAATGGTACAGAAACAGAACTAAGCTTACAGTACTAGTGGAAAATTTGGGCATCTTATTATAATCACAATGCTAAACGGAAACTTAATTTAAAAAAACGCAGTAAAAAAAATATCTCCAAATATGTAATTGTAAACATGTAATTATTATGTCTACACGAGAAGATATTTTATAATACTAGCAACACCCCACACGTAACAAAGATAATTAAGATTAATTATTACGTAAATTCGCATATCTATTAGTTTCAATAAAAACAACCGTGGCAATTATTATTGCAGCAATAATTATAAAAACGAAATGGCTAATCTCAAAGCAAACAGTTTTTTGCATACATATGTATATATCTCCGAACAGATTTACGTAAGGGTGCTTTCCGTGCAGTCTGAGAAGTCTGATACTTTTATAAATCAATCCTATGGCAGCTATTTGCCAATATTATTTCTTATATAATTTTTAATTGTATCATGCCACCATGATGCGATTAATAATTATATACTAAATAATACGTTGCCCAGGTCTCACCACGTGGAGGTTGCTGCGAATCGAGACCCGCCCTAACCACGTCCCATCCGCCCTCCTTTTAAGCAAATTTTTATTGAATGAAATCTCCTCTTAAGTAAGTCCCACGCATTCACCCAACACAATCGCTATATAAATACACGACCAAACGAGTTTTCTATAGAATTTTCACGAAACTAAAGTGACGTTAAAAACAAATTTGTGTAGTAAAGTAATTCTGTTTCTTTCGACTCATGAAATTCACTAAAACAAACACAGAAAACATCTAAGCCTCAACCACGAGAAACAGAATTAGCGAAAAAGCTTTCACTTTGTACAACTAACTAGAAGTAATGGATGGAAAGAATGAAAAACATGCACATGCACATGCGTTGTAATATAGATACATGCAAACGTAACCAAGCAGAATACAGTAACATGCAAAATAACCATTTTCAGGACAATACGAGAAATAGTAGGAAGATAGCATATAATGTAATACAAACATATTAGTAATTAAAGTTTAAATATATGTGTTGCGCATACCACAATATGTAATCCAAAATCCCAACTACTGGAACACCTGAAATAGAAATGTACAACATACAAAAAATAACTGATGGACCCTTCAAAGCAAATCAAGAATACCTGCGAAAGATGGAAGATATAGCAACACACAAACAAAATGTACGACATAAATATAATAACAAATATAAATTAAACATATTGTACATATCGTTAAGGAGCAGCTAACAAAGGGCGCTTTCTATAAAATTACAATATATAAATACATATATATATACAATAAAATATGTATCATTTAAATATAATATCGTAATATACCTCCTTTTTATACCTCTTTATGGTCTTTCATTTACTTTTTCATTAATATTATAGATATACTGTCATACTTCCATCTAGATCGCCCTTGATATAGTCCTTTTACTAAATAGTGTGGTTTCCAAACCACTGAACCTTCCTCAAAAATAACAATCTTGCTTAATGGATTAGTAACGGTACATACATCTATGTATATACATATACAAGAATAAGTATACAAGTATATAATATATATATATATATATATATATATATATATGTGTATGTATATATACAAAAATGTGACAGACATAACCATGTTACAACAATTGGACACAGAAACATTATTTCATGGAATAATACATTTAATTATTTAATATAATTAATGAATTTATTTTTATTTCTATCTCATCTTTCATTACTCTTAAATAAATTAATTAAATTTTGATCTGGTAACAAAAATTAATGTCAAAATTTTACCAATTTTATTATACTTTTCAAAAGTATTTTGATACTATATTTATATGAGATTATACACGAGTGCACCTTCACCAATTTTTAAAGTTGATAAATGCTCATGCACAAAATACATATAGAATGTTCAAAGATCAGTCATGAAACAATATTAAATGAACAAATTAATTATTTACTAAATAATACAGCTAACCAAATTAAACTGTAGTATCATTTGACAAACGCTCGAATTGTAACAAAACGAATATAGAAACAATAATTCAATAGAAATCTTGATTCAATAAAGAGATAATTTAAAGAAGTACGATATAAAGTGAACAAAATTAATCGCGACACTAGCCACATTGTGGTGCTTTTCATAATTTGTAACACTAATTTATTATATATCAAAGAATATTCAATCGCGATAGGTGTATCATGAAAAAGGAATGCGCGAGCAACCACCAACGCTAATTTATACACTTATAACTTAAATACGCAACACTAATAAAAGATCTGAATTGATGTAATATCACCATGGTGCAATGTAGCATTTCGGCTACTCTAGTGACTCTATATAGAAGATCACACTTCCATGGAATAAATGAAAGATTGTATGTGACTATGCACAGGATCATGCTTCTACAGTCAGTGGAACATTTGGGCATTTAATTAATCGCAACACAATCGTGAAAAACACGATCGTTCAGTATCGCAACACTAGATGGAATTACAGACTAAATAATTGAAAAAAATGTCAAATACAGTTTAATCTTTTTTGCGAAGCAAATATTAGTAAACAATAATTGTAAATTCAGCAAACAATCGCTATCTTATGATTCGCAACACTAAAAGACCAATCACGATTATCATTTTTACGCAACTCTAATTCAAAGCGCGATATATTCATCAATACGTAACTATAATAAAAATCGCGATTTGGATTTATTCGCAACTTTAACAGGAACCGTAATTAATTATACGCAACGCTACAATTGAAACCGCGATTTGTCCAGCATTTTGCTGGCTAGAATATACTACACAATATACTACACAAATACGAGCATAGTGACAAAGTAGTAAGAAAGAATGACTTTGCATGAAGTCCAGAATCCTAAAACTTACATCTAAGCTCAAGATTCTCTGAGCGCAAACCAAAAAATAACATACAAAGATGAAATAAAAATATAAATCGCGAAACTTCTCAACGCACACAGACGAGCAACAATTGTAAAGAATCGTAGTTCGTACAAACGTGCTAAACCTCGAGCAGAAAAAAACCGTTCGTTTTGTCAGCTCGCGACCACGACCGCGGGGCGATTCAAAAAATCGATCGAGTAAAGCCAGTGGTGAATGGCATCCCCCATTCGCGCCAGCTATACCGTCGATCATTCAAATTTAATTCCCTGAAACAGGTTGAACCACGCGAGAAACGCGTCTGCCCGATCGGTGACTGTGGTCAACCTGCGCGGCCCTACCTACTTATTACTATCACACATACCAAAACTAAACTACTTATCTACCTAACCCTATATTTAAAAATGGCAAAGGATTCACACCAACACATTCGTTCAACCCCCGGAAATTTCTCATTCAAACACTTGGGCATAAAAATCCTACACTGGAGAGAACGCCCCGGGACGTCTCCGACACCCGAGCTTGGCGTACAACCTCGCACTCTAAGGGTACGTACCACTGCTGTAATTGACCGACGAAAACTAGTGATCACTGCGTACAACGCCAGTAAAGCATTTTCATCCACATTTTAATGTTTAATGCGAAATTTGAAACATGGAACGACTCTGTATTTTTGATAAAACACATATTATTGAAATTGGTACCATTGTCGTGATCAAGAACAAATCTGGTGCCATTTGAACGTAAAAGTAAATTATTTCTATGGAAACAACGCAATTCCACGGCCTAACCGCACATACACAACGTGGAAAATACGTCATGCACGATACACTAGCACATCAGTTGCGAAAAAACACATTATTTATTATTTATTAGTTATTATACAGGCATCGTGCTCTTCGCCTTTTCCCTACCCAAGTAGCACTCGAACACGTGATTGAGGTCCTGGTAATGAACACGGAAGGGGTTAAACCTGAAAATCCTGATCTAAATATAATGGTTAATGATTTCTACTAATATTTGAATTGAATTGAAAAGTTATTCATTGATAATTATTACACTGCATAGAGGTGTAAAGGATTCTACTTTCAATCCTAACTCAGACATAATCTGTACATGAATTTAGAAATGATCAAGTCAAAAATACACGAGATTGCCGTTACAACCACCAGTGTGGTCGACGCATTTTTAGAATGTCATCGAGTAACATTTGAGACACAGCCTCCCTTGGGCCAGGAATTAAGATACGCTAAATTAGCGCGCCGCGTCGGAATAACCGAGGGCCTTACGGATGGAGTAAGGCGCTCTTACTGGGACGCAATAGCGGCAACGACAAACTACTTCAACATTCTATGCAGTGTAAAATTAACTACCAATTATTAAATACTGATCGAGATATGAAAAAGGAGCTTCACAATTCATTTTAATATTATAACGTACAGAATAGAATGAGAAAGCACAGCGCTACGCGAACAAAGTGAAGGATTGTTCACTCTCGATTTGAAAAACTATCGACATCCTTTAGGATGTAACCCTTCCTTCGAAGCGGACCCTCGTCCCATGTGATCTCGAAAACAAGCAAAGCAAACCCATAGGCGATTACTACTACAGCCATCAGTACCATTTGACGTATTTTCATGTCCGCGAGATGTTTAACGTGTCCAGGTGCCGTCGATGACACCCAGGCACGACCTCTCCTTCAGGTAAGGATTGAGATACGCCCAATCAGCCGGCAATGAACCCAGTGCAGTAATCTTAGTACGCAGTCCATTACTATCAATGCCCTTGATGAGGGTGGCGGACTACCCCGTCTGGCCGTCGGAATAACCGGGGGCCTTACGCAACTGAGCAGAGACCAATACTGGGACGCTGTAGTGGTAACACCACGCTACTTGACAATGAATGTGAAATTCATTTATATCTTGGCAAGAATAATTAAGTTTAAATTTTAAATTAAATTTGAAATTAAATTTGAAATCAAAGTTAAATTTCAAATTAAAATTAAATTTAAAATTAATTATTTTACATCCCGTACATTATAATGTTAAAAGGAATTGGTAGGCGCCTCTCTTATTGTCTCAATCAATATTCAATTCTAGTTTCATGAGAAATATAATATTTTCGAGCGATCCCGTCATCAAAGCAATCATGCTAAAATATGAAAATGGTATTCAAACTTAATGCTTTGATTTTAAAATCTACTCGTCGCGAAATTTCTTCTTGCACATGTGATATTATATATTATATATTTCATACATTCAATTTGTAATAAATGCAAACTCAGAAATTTCAGGCATATAAATTGAATAATCAATTTCTATTAATCATAGTATCAATAATGATAATCTTTGTCAATCATTAAACAGAAACGAAGTCAGAGAGCATCCGACTTCACCACTACGCACTACTATAACAAAGCAGTTGTAATATATATTATTTATTTGTTCATAAAGACATACTGTATCTATATACACATACATGTATATAATTCTTAATATTCATAAGAATATTTTACTCTCATATTTTATCCGATAAACTACTTTTTTCTAACGTTCTATTACATGCATACTATGTGCGGATGAATCAGAAATATTATAATATTCATATTTATTTATTTAATAATTATCAAAATTATTACTGCTATATATCATGATATTTAAAAACGCGAAGTGCAAGAAGACCTACCCTGATCTAATAAATAATGCAAGCAGAATAAATGTCACTACTCACGGGTATAATTGTATACCCATAGTCACTATGCTCGTTAAGGAAATTCTACGTAAATACAACCAGTCACCCGTGCCGATTTGGACCTTTCATCCTACGACATGATTAAGTGACCAGAGGAACTTAAAAACATGCGACTCACTGCGGACGATGAATAGAGCTTGGGTAGAAGTCATCAGAGATGTTGTTGATGCCTGGGGAAAGTCGTCAGAGAAACCTCGAAATAGCAGTTAATCCGTAGTAGAAGTAACTGAAAAACTTTAACAGAAACCACATTATTATAATTCGGCCTTTTAAAGTTCTTGTTGGCATTAAAAGTTTAACAAATTTGGAAATATAAGTATACAAAAGATGCTTACGTTTTTTACTTCTGAAGTACAGCTAAATCCTTTAAGCAGACAGCAGACTCTAATACCAAGGCAATGAATATTAAAGAAAAAATTAAGAATGAAAAAAATATAAATAAAAGACTATTATAATATTGCCACTTATGAAACAAACACTGACTCTATTCCTTCGCGTATGATTATGATAAAAATATAAACGTAATTATAAATAGAGCAGTTGTGCTCTGAAAAATAAAAACTATCGCAACAAACACTGACTTTACCAATCATATTGCGCGCGATCACTAAAGTTTACTGGAAGAAGAACATTATTAGTTGGGGGACAGAGGATAAAAAAAACAACACAATTTATTTTCATATTATTCTTCGTTTTTCTCTAATCAAGCGTTTGTTCAAGAAAATATTACTTTCTGTTTAAATTATTGAATTACGTAAAAATATGTATATGTATAAAACATTACGCGTAAATAAAATAGATTGTAACATTTGAATATATTGTAAAATATATGCAAATATTATAAACTATTTATAAACATATAAAAATATAACATGACTGATCTATAAAAATTCTATTGTGATTATTTGTTATTAAAATTTAAAGCATATTCAACTTTTCTAATTAGAGAATTATATTATGTGTTATAAACATTTGAAATTGTTTGCAAGAAGAATTATTGAACAAATAACTCATAATTTGTTCCAAACATTACGAATTATATATTAAACGTTACCAAACCATTAATAAAAAAGTTGTATAAATTTATACCATACGTTCAGCATTTTTAGTCTTACGACACACTTCTTTTAACAATAAATTCATCATTATCAAACCTCCATGAAAGGTATCATTGGCTGTTCTATTAATGATCAATGTGTTCAAACTACATTCATTGTTCGAAAGATGCAGCTAATTAAAAATCTGTAACAAAACAAAACAAAGCAAATCAAATATAAAGGACAGAATGAAGAAAACTCAAGAATGTATCTATATTTATAATAATAACGTTCAATAAATAGTTAATCAAGCATGAAATGATTAGACAAAATTAATAAAAGAAAAGTGTTAATGGAATTGTAAATGAGAATACTACGCAGTTGATAAGTAAGCGCTCCAACGTATCTCAAAAGCAGACACGCGTCTCGACACGTCTTATCGACAGCAGAGGTCGACACGAACTAACTGGCGGTGCCACTCCCCGCACGGCTCGTTCGCGTCGACGAACGCGACCGAGCACGCCCGAATGTGTCCCCCACTCCGCTACGGCATTCTATTTGTTGGCCTTGCTATTTCGTTCTTTGCTTCAATTGTTAATACCGCAGCAAATTGAAAATCTACAGCAACGAACACCTGTCTAAAACATCAATTCCAGGAGAAGTCTCTTACGTATTTTTCTTCGAAATATTTGTACTGCTTTATTATGACATACACTCTCCTAGATGTTATTCGCAGAAAAACTTGTACAATCTTATCATATCTGTAGGACACGTGTAATATAGGTAATACTTCATTATAAATATTATTTTATTATTTATACGATGCTACTTACGAATTCTGTAATACATTATATACTAAAATACTCGAATTCATATCTCAAAAAAGAATTGATTGCGGTAAATCTCTTTCTTCTGAGAGAAAATTCATGTGTTGGAAGGAAAAAATATTTTAATTTACATTAAAAAAAAGTAAATAGACCAAAATTCGGTTATTAATATTAAATTAATGTAAGAGAAAAGGAAAGAAAAAGTATTTCTTTCTTTCGTTCCAACTTTGATCAAACAAATATTCAGCAAAACTTAAGCTTAATTATGGAAACTTCCTTAAAACTAAATTAGAAATATGAAGTCAAAGATACAAAGATATTAATTCGATTACTTGTCCTAATTACAACACGAATTGCTCCCCTAGCTGGTACGCGGGTAGAGGTTATCAATTAATTAAACACACGGAAGAGTTTAGCGTGTTCACTTCCCAGCGCCATAACGCGTTTTGTTAGTTCCGATATTATCGAGGGACGAATAACGTGGGCTCTGTATCGGGAAAGTTCGGGTGACGTCGCGGCTGGCTCGTCGGGCGGAGCATCGCGCGTATCCATTCACTTACGCTCGACAGCTCACGCAGTGAACGTCTATATCGCGTACTGGAACGGAACGAGAAAGGAAGCTGGCAAGGAAGAAAAGTGCGTGATCGACGTAAGGATTGTCGGCGTTCCGTGCGTGAGCGGTGCGCGTGTGCAGTTCGGCGTGCCGCTAAGTAGTCGCGCGTATGCGTAACCGGCTTTATGGACGAACTTGAAGTCGAAAGGGAAGAAGGTGTGCGAGAGTAGACAGAGCGGCAGCGGCGAGCGCGGGTAAACGAGTCAGCATTGGTAAGCACGATTAGCCGAAAACGCGCAGTCGCGCGTTGGTCCTGTCGGGTGGGAGGCGATCAGCTGTGAGCACGCGAGGAGCGAGATGTTCGTCCTGCAGAGGTCTATATTGTGAGTATCTGAAAATTTTTCCACGAACCCTGTATTAAGAGGAACGAGGCCTCGATCAGAGGCATCGCCTCGCTTTGCTGCACCGGTGCGCGGTTACGGTACGCACGTGCGCGCCGATTCGGATCGCTGCGAGAGGCAGAAAAAGCCAGTGGAATACGCGAGAAGGGCCATTGTAACCTAGCTTCTGCCGCAATGCAGTGCTGAAAATAGGAACGCGCTGGGAATCCGCCGATCGATACGAGGCCACATTACCGTGCGTTCTGTGGGCCAGTGCCAAACGAATTCGTACCGTGCTCGCGTTCAGATACATTCCAAAATATTGCCGCTTCGTCTCTTCCTCCGCTTGACAGCGTTCAATTTCTACCGGCATCATGCAAAGTGTGTAGGGGCTAGAGATCATTCTGTTGCATCCCCTCTCTCTACCGTGTCCTTCATTCTTTCCTTCGTTGGGAGTGTCGACCTCTAGACACGCTATTTGACGCGTGCCGAAAAATTCGAGGGATAAGAAGTTCCCCAGCTAATGGAACTTTCCATTCACGTCATTTGTATACGTTACATGCGTTAAACATCATCTGTATTACATTCTGAACAAATTAAGACACGTATCATCTATGCTGCGAAATATTTCCTTGTCTCGATTCCTCTCGGCACACCTGCCGTTTTAAGATGGTTTTTCATCGATCGCAATACGTGCGTGAAACAAAGCACGTTCTGGAATGAGTATTTCATCAGTTATATTCGTATATTCGTAAACGAACATCTATTTTCGTATGTATACGGTATCAAAAGCATTTCAGTTTTCTTAGAAATTATGTGTAATACCGCGTTTTCCCCGGAAGACAGCGCCAAATGTTGAGTTGAACGCCCTCATATTTCACTCTGTTTCGATCAATGTTTCGGTTGCATTCATTGATTTTTTAATATATATACAGAAAATTGTAGGAGACAAATGGATAGAATTACATTATTATTAATTCATAATTTATACACGAAGGAAGAAATGTTTTTATTCCATTTTGTTTTATATAAAAGTACACGATTCTATTATATTTGTACTGTTTACATTAGTATGTCTGCTTACATGTCGTAATTGATAGATGTGCAAATATGCATACAATTTGAAATTTTACAAAGGTATAATAACTTGATAACATCATATTTATACATCCAATACAAAAATATAGCGTACAAAATTAGTACGATATTACTTAGTATATCGAGTAGAACTCTTCGTATTATGTTCAAATAAATAAAGCAAACAATGAGAGAGTAGTAATAACTTTTTCTCATTTCCATCAAGGTTAATTGAAAGAGGTTATTTTTTGCTTCGCTAATCATGTATTACTTTCCTATAAATGAAAGGTCATTTCATCCAGAGTGGCCTTCGGCTAATGCAAGGTTACAGGAGATCAAAAGGAGTTTAAATAGCTAACGATAAAAGTAAACTTCGAAGACGACACATAAGCACGAACAATACGTACATCTTGATCCCCTATTTGTAACTTTACACTTCAAATAGAAATGTTAAAATTAATTAAGATTAAAACATTTTTATTTACTTAAAAATTCTCCAACAATGTTTTTTTCCTTTTTTTCTGTTATACAATGTTGAATTACACAATTGGTTACATATGTGCAGGTTGGTCGTATAAGACACGTAATTAGTATATCGTAGATAACATTAATAATGTAGAGTGATCAATTTGTAACTTTTAATTTGCTGATATTACTTTACAGAGAACTTATCTACTAGATATTACTTACTAGATATTACTTTTTCAAAAGTTATCAATATATCGTGTATGTTTCTTAATCCCTTGAGAACTATTTTGTGTATTAAAAAATCTAAATTTCCCAAGAAATATACCAATGAATTGTTTTGCATTGTTGAATATTTTTATTATTATTGTTATTCAAATACGTAAATCTCACGTTGTACGTTGATGAGGAAACTGTCGAGCAAGGAATGCGATGAACGTACAAGAATTTCTTCCTATGCGTCACTAAGGATTGGTCACTAGAAAAAATTTCAATCACATCACAGATCATGTCGCTTCGTGCCGATAAAGTTGTATCAGTGCTTTACGTAATATCTTAAATCGATTATCTTACATAATGCCGTGAACAATCGTCTTCGTTTTAATTGGCTTACGGTTTTGACAAATTTTATACTATTTGAGGTGGTCACAAATTTTTAAATAATTGTGTATGCTAATGAAGTATTAGAGAATTGAGCAGAAAATTTATCGCTTCTCATTTTATACTTCAAGTTGTGCAGTGTACTAGCATTGAAATGTAGAACGTTTGATTCCTTTTATGCAAATTTGAACAAATCGTTCAACACTTGTTTGCGTATTTTTAGCGATAAGTTACAAACTGCACTCTCTATACAAAAGCGTTTATTATACCTGATAAGAAAGTTGTAATTTATCAAATGCAGTTTACGATAAAAGTTCTTCCGGAACATGTGTTTCCATCTGGCAAGGTGACGTCATTACTGTCACGTAGCTACGCTTAGTTGATGACGAGGAAACCATAATGGCCAAGGCTACCATGTGATACAGAGTAAAGCTTATTCCGCAAGTTACGATCGTGTGAAGAAGGAAACTACAATTTAACCGGAATATAAAGTAGTACATTTCAAGTCCACCGTATTTAATTTTTTAAAAAGAATTCTGTTAAAAATGTATTATTTTTCCTTGTGTTACACCTACATATCACTTCTTTACTTGTACTTCGTTAATTTTCAAAGAATAAATGTTTCTACTTTAAAGCTGAATAATAATGGAACTGAACGCACAGCCTTCTGAAATTATTCAGACAATATTATTTTAATACCGATAAATATAATAATCCTTTCTATATGATAATCGACAGTAGTTGT
This sequence comes from Xylocopa sonorina, assembly GCF_050948175.1. Classification (NCBI taxonomy): domain Eukaryota; kingdom Metazoa; phylum Arthropoda; class Insecta; order Hymenoptera; family Apidae; genus Xylocopa; species Xylocopa sonorina. Next base: position 3,765,448 of record NC_135202.1, on the reverse strand, counting down.
AAAAATAGAAACAAATTTTTTCATGCGAACGTAACCACTTCCACCAATATATTTATCACAGTTATCTCTGAAAATCTGGCCAGATGCCACTGAAACAATAATAGATTACCCCGTTCCCTTTTCTAAAATGCAATATTATTTCTCGACCAAAGTGTGCCCGTGAACACTTGCTATAATCGCGTTATTGTATACGATGAAATTAGTCCTCGTTGAATCTAATACCATTTTTGTTTTTCGATACCCGTCCCTGTACGTAAAGTGCGATCAATTGCAATCTCGTGTTTAATTCCACGGTTTAGTCGGAACCAGATCAAACCGATAAGCTTACATTACACAATGTCCAGCTATTATCTATGACTCACGACTAATCGACAAATTCTGGCGAATTCAAGTGCTCGATAAAGAATTATTAATAACGTTCCATGTAGATGCATTTTATTATCATTTTCAATTATACCAACCACGAAGTTGTAAATTTCTTTCAATATTTTAGAAATTTTTATTTCAATTAAAAAGTATTGAAATTACTCGTCGATTTTTACGAGAGAAATCATCGAAGTGGACGAACGTGTGGCTAATTCACGATCTCGTCCTCCATTTTAACGACCGCAACGACCTTTAACCACTGCCCTACCCATTTTACTCCAATCATTTTAAATACCACCGCATAGTTTAGTAGCAACGTAGGTATGTATCATCCAGCGACAATGTATCGCGTTATCGACGCGTTACTCGGCTTCTCCAGTTGCAATGCTTTCAACGTGTCCCTAATCGATAACAAACCCTTCCGCCTTCGGCATTTTCAAGCAACCGTGCACTTTCATTCCCGTTATTCAATGGCATTCACACGAATGACACACGATTCGTTGGCGTGGTTGCTTAAAAAAATAATGCGATGCTGTCCATCGTCGTCTCGATAATCCCAAAGGAATACCGATTCACGATCTCGTCGAGGGCAACGTGCCAACCAGACCGGCCAACATGGCGACTTGTTGATTTCCCTCCTAGTCTAGCGCGTCCACTTAAAATATTTGGCAACGGAAAGTTCGCTCCCACTTTATGGATTTCGTTTACCCAGTTTGAATAACGAATCTTCGACAGCAACAAGTGTTCGTACTAGAGAAGATCGTCCATCTTGATAACGTCGAGATTGTAAGGTGAATGAATTGTTAATAGAGATGAGTCACGGTTTTCGTGAATGATATGACGTATGCGGTATTTGGGGAAGTTGAACGGTTTCAACCGGTTCTCACGCGTGTCGTTGGGCCTTTCACACTGACTCATTCGTTTCGATGTACTAATTGCCATGCATCTCTGTTGGAGATCCATAAACCGGCGGATGTGCTCGAATGTTACGCGCAGTTTTGCTAGGAACTGGAGCAGCAACGGTGATCCATGCTTATTGGATAACATAATTATGGAGGTCGTTCGGTTGTAGAGAGATGTTTGAACGTATGACTGTGGAAGCCATAGTAGCATAGATGATATTATGTACTTTGAAGCTTCGAAAAAAGTAATGTCAAATATCCTTTGTATCTAATGTAACATGGGTGTTATGTACAGTTACGCATAGAATTTTGAGTCACGTTACACTGTTTTATGGGTTCTTATCATTAACATACATATATGTATATGCATACCTGAAGTATTTTTAAAAATGCTCGAAATACAGTTATGTTGCCCTCTTATATTATATCTACTACTTTCTAGAGTCACACCTTAACATTCTTTTGCGTAATTATAACGAAGTAGATGTATTAAATATTATATTGATTACTGATTATCCACAATATTATTCTCTAAATAAAAAATGTATTTTATACAGGAAAAGATTAGAATAAAATAAAATAACGACGATTAATGTTATGGGAAACTTTTATAGTCAACGAATCAAAGATAAGAGTTAAGTCTTCAATTCTCACGAACGAAAACCACTTGACAAGTTATTAGCACCGATAAGCATTTGATCTTAATTCCTTGAATTAATATACTTAAAAGTATCTATAAAACATTAATTGATGGAAGCAGATAAAAAGATAAAAAGCTGTAGAGCGATAAGTTTAATCCTTTTCTCTTTTTAAAGATATTGTATTACTCTATTGAAATAAAATGCCGCTACTGGAATAATTATGAATGATAACTAATTGAATGCTTAACCTATTATATTAAGAATATTGATTTTATGAAAATACATATTTCGGTGCACAGTAATAAAATTATCCCTGATTTGTTGAAGAATAGAATGTTTCAACGTCAAGCAGCAATGGAAAATATATATTTTACCCTAAAAACCTGCTCTCATGAATAGTTCAGAGCTTTCGGTCATTCAAGAGCTAAGCTAAATCACTTAGAATTGTCAACTGCCATCTATTTGTATTTCCTTGTCATTCGCGTGCAGCAAAATAAGGCGTTGCATCGTATATTTTTAGTGAAAATAATACACACGAAGGACTGACTTAATCTTTATATATAACACGATAGATCGCCAAGCAGTAGAAACTGTGCAGGATCATGGGCGCGAATATTTCCACCCACCCATCCTGCCGCGACAGATATCCAACACAGAGACATTCACGAGGTGTCTGGAGATGTGGTACCTATAAATATGGTAAAAGGTATTGGTCATCTAAGAGATCCTCGACTTAATAAGGTACTGAACATTTTTCTGAATAGCGTTTCGAAAAAATATCGATGGTTCATGCCACAAATATACAATGCTCATTTTTCTATCTACAACTAAACGTTCTTTGTTAAATATAAAAATATGATATGTAAAATTTCAGTTGTATAAATTTCACGTAAAATGGATGTAGTTATATTATATTTATATTGTAAGCCATCGATATTTATTTTATGTAATGGTATTTAAGTATAAATATGTATCACACGTACTTTATTATTTGATTAACATGTTATAACACTACGTGGCCTGGAAATTATATACTCATGCGCACACCTCCCTATTTTACACGTTCTATTTTAATCGTTTATTTCCTTCGTCGTATTATGGTACACTGTATCAATATTTTGTTATACTGAGACTAACTAAGTCGCATTTATAAAAATCATTGACGCCCAGGATTTGGACTGAAATAAAAATTATTTCGTTCTCAAACTTTGACTAAAATTGCACATTTTATTACGAAAAATTGGTAATGCAATCTCGTTAACATAACATTCTAATAAATGTTCAGCATTTTCTCTTCGAATTATTTCAACTTTGAATCCAAAACCTCGCGCAGAAATATATACGTTCTTCAATATAATCGCAGAGAAGAATATGTTGCAATGCTTAAGATAACAAGGCTTATCTTTCGCGATTGGATGTGGAATAACAAACAAAGGAAATGCATGATTTCTTCTAAAGAATTTCTTATTGTGCTCTATAAAATGTTTCCCTTTTACTCAATCATAAAATTTCTTTGTACAACTATCAAACACTCTTTTATCTGCCACTGTGTATCCGCGATAAAAATCCAGGTCGTACAAGTGTTTAATAAATGGTAGATACTAAAACCAGTTAATTATTATGCAGGGTTTGGCATTTACTTTAAAAGAAAGGATAGCGTTGGGTATACACGGTCTGCAGCCGCCAAGGTTCAAAACTCAGGAGGAACAGCTGGCTCTGTGCAAAGCGTCGGTCATGAAGTATACCGAGGATCTAAATCGGTATCTTTACCTCGTCGAGCTGCAGGTAAAACAAACCAGCTTCCATCGGTATTAAATAAAGAAATGTCAGCTAATAATCTTAAACAGCGTACAAACCAGTACATGTTATGCTAATCAATGGCCTATTTCGATATGCTTTGTAGGAAAGAAACGAAAGATTATTCTTCCGTCTGTTAAGCGAGAACATCGAGCAAATGATGCCAATCGTTTACACCCCTACCGTTGGATTAGCTTGTCAAAAGTTCGGCGTCATTTATCGCAGACCTCGGGGGCTATTTATCACTATATACGATAAAGGGCACATTTACGAGATCTTAAACAATTGGTAAAAATGATTTCTCCGTATTCGGATGAAATGTTGCCTCATTTTTCGCAACGATAAGATCTTCGAGATCTCACGGTTAACTAGATTAGGTCGACTTAAGCCGTGTCTTTTCGAAACTAATTGTCCCCGTGCCACGCGAAACGTTATCGCCGTGTCACTTGACGCCCGATTAAGTTAACTGCGATGGGTTTGCAAAACGTTGGGAGAAGTCTGTTAAAAAGTCACGGTTTAAGCTTTGTCCATTTACGTTATACGTTACAACGCGCTATAGCCGCCGATGCAAATAATCGCTTCTTTTTAGTTTAAAATTTCATTTCTAAAAAGTTGGGTTTAAGAATTTGCTCCATTATTTGGTTATCCAGCTACATGCGTAACAAATCTTGAAACTGGACTTTTTTGGAATGTAGACTTCAAATTAAATCTAATCGTAAAGTTGTAAGAGCACGATTTTACGACTCGAGCGGGTAATATCGAATTCTATTTACGATGTTAGGCCAGAGCAAGCAGTACGCGCGATTTGCGTAACAGATGGAGAGAGGATACTGGGTCTTGGTGATCTAGGAGCTTGCGGAATGGGCATTCCCGTAGGGAAGTTAGCACTCTACACGGCTTTGGCTGGCATTAAACCGCACCAATGCCTGCCAATCACGATCGATGTTGGCACAAATAACGAACAGCTGAGAAATGATCCTCATTATATCGGTCTTAACAAGCCCAGGAGTCAGGGTGCGGAATACGATGAGTTGATCGATGAATTTATGGCTGCCTGCGTCAAAAAATACGGCCAAAATGTTCTTATTCAAGTGAGCTCGCGAGCAAAACTCTGCAGAATAGAGCCTCCTGTATTCGAATGCAATAGAAGAATTTTCAAACGAGGAAACGCTTCTTAAATCTGTCTTTCCTTCTTACTTTTCTATTTTTAGAAGTTCACTATTATTTCCGTAAATGCTAACGAATCTTTTTATTACGTACGTCAAAAGTGAGCACAATGGATTTTCCTTGTACGCTCGTTATATTTACAACAAGGCGGAACATCTGTTAACCAGTTAATTTGTATAATAGAACGTCTAAACTTATTTGAATAATGATCGTGTTCGCATACAAAAGAGCCTACTGCATTTATATTCTTCGTTTGGTTGCTGGCAATGAAAATTCCATGTCTCTAAATAAATTCTATTACAGTTCGAAGACTTCGGAAACCACAATGCCTTCCGTTTCTTAGATAAATACCGTGACAAGTATTGTACGTTCAATGACGATATACAAGGTACAGCGGCGGTTGCAGTCGCTGGAATATTAGCGTCAAAAAGAATAACCAAGAAAAAAATGTCCGAGAACAAATTCGTCTTCTTGGGCGCTGGTGAGGTACGTAACTTTATGGACCATAAAAAAAACGTAAATCGCTATTGCTGCAATCGGCTTTATTCATAATCGTGTCTCCCCCGTAAATTTCGTTTATTCGATACAGGCAGCTATCGGAATAGCCGACCTTTGCGTGAAAGCAATGGAGGCAGACGGTTGCACCGAACAGCAAGCTCGCAATAACATTTGGATGATGGACATTGACGGGTTATTGGTTAAAAACCGGCCAGAGGGAAACCTGGAAGGTCACAAGATCTGGTACGCGAAAGATCACAAAGTGATGAAAACGCTGATAGATGTTGTGAAGGAAGTGAAGCCAACCGTTCTAATTGGTGCGTAACCATTTAATGATCGACATGCATCGATCTTTATCTAAAGAAGATATATCCGAACAGGTGCGTCAGCAGCAGCAGGGGCGTTCACACCTGAAGTATTGAAGGAGATGGCCAAAAATAACGAAAGACCGCTGATCTTCGCGCTGAGCAATCCAACCAGCAAGGCTGAATGCACGGCTCAACAGGCCTATGATCATACGGATGTATGAACGTTGTTTATATATCAAGTAGAATTTCTAATCAATTTGTGCGAAGTCTGCTATGTCGTTTTTATTAGTAAGGTAGAAGTAAAGGTTGCATCTAAATTAATTAATAATACTAAAGAAAAGTATAGGTTGTACTAAAAAGTATAATGAGTCTCTGTTTTCATTTATCTAATTTGATTCAATTTTGTAAACTACAGTCGCACTTAATTTCTATACTTCAGGGAAGATGCATTTTCTCATCAGGCTCTCCATTTGGCGAAGTTAACTATAAGGGAAAAATTTACAAACCTGGGCAAGGAAATAATGCGTATATTTTCCCTGGGATCGCATTGGGCGTAATTGCGACAGGATGCCATCACATCACGGAGGATTTGTTCCTAATTTCGGCTCAAGCTGTAGCTGATCACGTGAAAGACGAAGATCTTAACGTGGGTAGCCTTTACCCACCACTGGACACTATCCGCGAATGCTCGATTGATATTGCTTGTCGAATCGCTGACTATGCTTACGCAAAAAGTAAGTCTTTTTGATCTTACACATCGGAGATATTTGTGAGTCACGAAAATGTATTTCAATGATCAATGCTTGAAGTAATTTTAATAACGCGTTCATCTTGGGTGTGATTTTGAAAGACGTACGTCAAATTGTTATTCCATTTACCAGCTGGATTGGCAAGCGAATATCCGGAACCAAAGGACAAGCGCAAATTTATTGTGAGTAAAATGTATGATGCCAACTATGACAGTCCACTGCCAAACATTTATGACTGGCCAGGAGATTATGCCAAACCTCGTGTTTTGCCGGAGAAGTGAGTACTAAGTTACTCTCATAAAATGAATAATTCAATTTCCTTATAGCACTTTGAACCCCGTCATAAGGCACCTTAGACCAAAAAAGAAAGCGTTTTCGTAATAATTCGCTGATTTTATTTACGATGAAACGACATGTGTAGTTTGATAGGAATTAGCGGCAACAATTAGAATTCACTTAGAGAACGCACTAATGCATCTAAGAGATAGTGAGTTTGGAGATGAATAATATTACAACGATACTCTGATGATTGACGAATTAACATTAGCTTCAAAAAACGCATTAACATGCATGTAGTTTATTACTCTTTCTTTTCTGTAGCAATTATTACGAACTAAGTACCGCTTCATTTATAAGCATCGTTCACCGCCTTCTTTAACAAATTGATTACACCGATTACTTCGATTTTCTGTAGTTGCAATTAGTCACAAATGCAATTATTTATTAGTGCTTTAGCACAGTTTAATCTCCAGTATCCGAATTTACAAGAACGCATAATTGTTCTTCTGAAGAAATTTGCACAAACTAAGACAATGCCTTATATATTTCAGAATGAGAAAATGTATCTTCATCATCACTCTTGTTACATCCTTTGCGTTTTTTTTTATGCATATCCGATATTGTATGCTACATAGCAACAGCCTTTCGCAATATTGCGGCTTATTTATTAATTTCTTCAACAATTTCTTCAAGTTTGTTAAATACAAATTTCGGCTCTTCGCTTTGCTAGCATTAGATAATGCTATTTTGTCCTCAGAACAATGTCGCAATTTTTACATCATATCGTATTGAAATCTTCTTTTTCTTTTATGTTTTTTACTCGATGCCATTACAAACAAGCTGCCAACATATCTATATAGAGCTGTCACCAAACTGTCCTTATACTAAAACGAAGCAGAGGTTAGGAAGTTGTAGTGTTCGCATTCCTTTTTTATATCAACGAGAGTAAGAAGCAAAACGTTCGAATAATAATCCTTCGGATACTCGAGGTTTTACTACCATAATCGGTACTACAGAGGCTTTGGTATCCGCATATCGATTCATCTCTGCGAAGAAAGAACTGTATAACCCGGTTCGACGTGAGATTTCAAAAGGAAAGAAAGAAATGGGGTCGAATACTTTTTCTCCGCAGATCGAATGCTCTTGACACGATTGCTCGTTGCAACAGTAATCGTAGTTTAATTCGCCCTGTAGCATTTACCTATCATCAGCTCGTTCCTCGTCAGTGACTGGTTCCGGTGCAGGCCTCGCTGAAGCTTAATTAATTTTTTTCAGAGACACTGTAGAAATCCGCCACGATTTAAAACATCTGTAGCGGGTTTCGCCCGGGTGGGATATTCAGAGGCTATCATTGTAACCATTGTCGATAAAACTGTCGGTATGCCCTGCATTGAAACTATGAGACAGGTCGTTGCAGAAGTACAAGCAACGGTGCGGTTAAAAAACAGTTTTAGCTGTAAGGACTGTTGTTACCACGTCAGTAACTAACGCCAACGCTTTTACAATGTAACTTGCACGAAGTGTTTTAAAGCACGAGAGAAACGATCACATGCTATTATTACAGCATCGAACGTAAGCTAACAACGCAGTATTTTAATGTCCTCCTTCATCCCATACGCAGTATTAGGATTGCTAGTTTGTCGCTCGTCGATCGTGATAAGTATTAACCATTGAAAGTATTTAAAGAAAGTTTTATGGAATAGTCCTTCACTTGTGTGCCCTATGTTTTACGGTATACGAAAAAAAAAAGAAACAAGACACGGAAAGCCCACGGTAGTTACTACCTCATAGTGCTCCCGGATAGTCCATTTATGATTTCACATTATACATGTACGTAATCTATTTAATAAAACTAGATATTTATACGGTGAAATTTCTCGATCGTGAAATGAAAAGTTAATAAAGGAAGACATTCCACGACCACAGAGACACCCTTACGTGTAACATGGAAATTTCGTTTTTTCATTCGTTTTCAGTTTTACTGCAAGCAAATTTTCATCCTACAAACAATTGTTTTACAGAGATAACCACGCGTTTCCAGTTTAGAAACCGATTGTATCGTGTGTTGAAGGTTACCCGATTTTTCCTTTACCGACGAAGCCCCAATCGAGACTCCCAACCCTTCCTTGAAAAACCAACGTGCATCCCCGAACGAAAGCTCGATCAAACCCAACAAACACTCGATCCAAAGATAAGTCGGCCATTTGGTGCACGTTTTAGCGCTACTCACATTTTTTACACTACGATCGTTTGTATATTTATACACTACAAACTAAAAAAAAAAAAAGGCTCTGAATAAACATCATTACAAGAATTCAAGAAAATAAACAGCAATGAAGTCGCGGGAAAACAACTGTCACTTGTGATTTATAATAAAACACATTTGATCGTTGTCTGTACAATTGGCATTCGTTCAAATCAGTACACGACTTATTTTATTATTTTGCTCAAGTACACTCGTTGAATAAACGGGTATCATTTTACGGGTAATGTGTAAATATTTAAAAATCGTCGATTGGCCGTATTAAAAACTGTAGTTTGTGTTCCTTCTTTAACGCCACAGTATGCCGTATGTAGAAAATATTTGATGAGTGATAACAACGTTTAATCACCAACATATTTCGTATTCCGAGATATATACATATGTATACATGCGATTACGTGTTTGTTCCTGCAATATTTTCCGTGCTCGTACCTTTCGTACAATCGTAGACGTACGAAGCGACTCTATACAAATCAAATGATATATTTTTCTCTACTACTTGGTATTTGAAGAGGCTCTATTTTTCGCGAGGACGACTCGAAAAAATGGTCGACATCGATGTTTAAGATTTCATTCTACGTAGATTTGTAACGGTGTACTTTCTATCGAACTTCGCATGCTGTACGATATGTAATGGAGGAACTCATACGATACTTGTATATGCATAAAACAGTGTTTGTTATGTGTCATATAACGTATAATTAATCGTTTGATTACCCATAATGCCGGTTATTGAGCCCGGGCACTATACGTGATAATGTTTGCTGTTACGAATTTGAGTTATTTACTTTTGAACATTAAAATGTAATTTCGAGTTTAGCCAAGCGATGAAATTCCATTGTCAATAGATTCGCGAGTATAAGTGTCTACTATGGAGACTTTAATCATTCATACGTTACGAGTTATCGTAAGATGTAGTGGACTCGAGATGCATCGAATTGCTTCGAGTCTACGTTTGTAAATTTCGAAGCGATTGCGACTGTCTTAAACCCATCGCTAATCATACGAACTCATAGTATTTATATGGACGGACCACTTGACAGACGCTCTGCAGACATTCTGCAAGCAGTCCACTTGTAATAGTAAATACGAATGTACTTTTGCCAACGATCACTTGGCTAAACGAACAAAAAAAACACTATATAGAAACGTATTATTATGCCATTACTAATCGTATTCTTCTCCCAACAGATTATGACGTGTTGGCGAGTCGACTGCTCTGACGTATACACAGTCGTTTTAAGTTAATTGAAGTCAATTTTTTAATGAAATGACTCAAAATATGGCTACACTCGTATAATCGTTTGAACAGAAAATTTTCGCTAAGTATCTCCATCAGGGAATTGAAGTTTTCGATCGTGCTTCTTTACGTGTCGATACTCTGTACTTATTTATTGCTAGTTGAACGACGTGATTATGTGTACGTAGCCTATTCACTAATTTCAGACAATCGAGTCTTACAGATTTATTTTATTTATTTATATTCCTGATTTCTCCCCATGTTATTTTAAGTCGAACGATTATCGCACGTAAATTTATGAAGTTTAGAGTAGTTTTAAAGTCTCTCCTTAAAGGAGAAATTAGTGGATAGCTGTTGTTCGTGGAAATTTGTGCACTCGTGTATCGGCGACGAAAAAATGATCAGCTTAGTTCAATTTTATATTAATGTATTAACATTTTTTCTTTTTTTTTCTAAACATATATATTAAGTAACTGTGTGGAATTTAGCATGAAGTATTACTATATTAAAAAAGAAAAGCGATATATACGTATGGTAAAAAATATTTAGATTAATCATTTCAACACAAAGATGTCTTCTATTCTACTAGGTATACTATGTATGTAAGGCCACGTAACGTTGTCGCACCGTTTCTTCGGTTTCATATTGTATTAACAAGCATTATGATGAGAAAAAACCGGAAGGCAACATTGTAAAAACTGTATTTTTTGTACCGTACTGTAATTGTCACTTTTACGTTAAGTAAACATACGAAAACTGATAACTTCTGTCGAAAGGTTCCTATATGTTACATGAAATAGAAAATTTGATGAAGAACACTTAGTTGATTGTTATTACTGCCCTAAATCATTAAACGTAACGGAACATCTAAATACTTTAGAAAGGAAGCAAAATTTATGATAGCCAAGTACAACTGTTCGTTTGTCAGAATTTGTTACCGAACGTGTAAGTTATGCATTTAGAACTATGAATAAATGTGAAATTCCTAGACTGTCAGTACTTCCATAGCCATCTATGACCAAATTCCTTAGCTAAAATCCCGTACCATCTTGATACGCGTGTCAAACGTTCCATTCATGAATCTTATTAGCAGTGACGTAGGGTCACATTGGCTAACGGGGAAGCTGTGCTTCCATACAAATTACATTCAAGTAGAGTCAGTTCTCGACACTTTCTGTACCGAGGACACATGGATGAGAGATTAATTAATTTCTCGAAAACGATATGCTAAGAACTACGTATTGCATTAGTTATTTGCGATTCACTTAAAATTTTCTAAACTCTTTCTAAATTATAGAGAGCACAACAAACCTGTACATTTTGCATACGCATTTCTGAGCATACGATATGAAGTTCCACAAGATAAGCACAGATTACCCAACTTATCTATGTATCCTAAAGTACAAGAGCTCTATTTATTCATCATATCTTTTTAGCGTTACTTATATACTATAAAATAGTTAGTACTAAAGCTAAACGTAATTTTACTAGCACTAGCGATTCTGTCAGTAACTACATCAAAAAGTAATGTCTAAAATATAGTAGAACATTTACTTCTAAGTTTAAGAGAATCATCATCAACGGTTTCGTTTGGAAAATTTATCTACTGCAATTAGGTTTATGAAGTTATATTTTAACTCAACTTAAATAAAATTAACCTATGGCAGCCATTTGCTATTAATTATTTACTATATAATTTGTAATTGTATAGTATCACTACATGATGCAATTAATAATTATATATTAAATAAATAGTGCCCAGGTCTCACCACGTGGAGGTTGCTGCGAATGGAGACCCACCCTAACCGCGTCCCATCCACCCTCCTTTTTTACAAGATATTATTAAATAAAACCTCCTTTCAATGTACATTTGCAACAAGTTCGATGTTTGATCCGTATGCAAACGCACAATGAAAGGAGTTTGCTAAATAATTATCGCGAGAAAAAATAATTACAAATGAAAGAGGAGTCACAAATATCCTGCCTAGCCAATAATTATTTTAATTCCTAACCGATCAACCTAACTAGGAATATATATCAACTTAGAAGAAGTGATTCCTACCTATCAATAACTTTAAAAATGTTTCACCCTACGTATGCAATGATCCAAGAAAACACAGTACATGAAGTACTTTGTATTCATGAACTCGAAGTGTTTGCAAAAGCAAACGACAAAAGAAAATGGACAAAGGAAGAATACAATAGAAGATTTTCCTCAGATGAATAGAGGCGATCGAATTTGCAAGATGCGAGACAACATATGAAAGACGACAGAATTGAAAGCATTGGAACATTTAAAACAGCACTGGAAACACTGGAACATCTAAAATAAAATCAATAAACAATAATAATAAAGTAATAAACGGGACAGGAAACGCTGCAATATCTGAAATAGAAATGTACAACAGGTAAAATAATAACATACGAGTTAACAAATTTCACAAAAAATACATGCAAGAACAGAAACACACATACATACACGTGCACATAGAAAAAATAACATAAATATGATTTTATAATATTTATACCTCTCCTTCATATATCATTTTTGTAGTTCACCCTTTTTTACTCGTAGTACATATGCATGATCATACCTTCATCTTCCTAGCATCACCAGTATTCACGAAACTAAAAGCTGCAACAGAATCCTATACAATGGATTAGTAATAATTTACAAAAATTTGACAAACAAACAACATACATAAATTAGACATACAGAAACATCATTTTATAGAAATAGCATGAAACAAATGATGTATGTAACATGTAATAAAACCAATGTATTTGGTCATAATGTACATTGATGTAACAAAATAAAAAATTTACATTCCATTCCATCTTCTTTCTTATTACTTTTCGTTAAATTATTTTCATTTTGATTCACTTGAAAAGAATTATTTCCAATGTAAAATACCACTAATTTAATAATACTTTTTTAAAAGTACAGATAACTGTATTCTAATATAATTTGCGATTTTTAATGCTTATGTATTCTGGTACACAAAACACACAATGGAATGTTTAAATATCAATCACAAAATCAATGTTCAATGAAATGTTGTAAAAACCAAAAGGTATCTATCCGTAGAAAATAACTACATTATTCTGTAATATTTTATGACAAACGCTCGATCAGTAGAGGTAGAAAGTGGATAATTGAAGAAATGAATGCAATCCATCGTCTCTCATTATTATTATTAAATATCGCGAATGAAGTATTCTCTCTTTACGTATCATCAGTTTATTATTATATACGTGAAGCAAAGAATACCTCAAAATCAATCGACAGCAGCCATACTGTGGTGCTCTTCACAATCCGCAACACTAATTCAGTAAATATCAAATAAAGAAAATCTGAATCTAATCGCGGGGTGTGTCATGAAAGAACAATGCGCGAGCAACCACCTCAGGGTGCTTTTCTTAATTTGCAACACTAATTTATACACCCATAATTTAACTACGCAACACTAATAAAAAGATTTTAGAACAGTGATCTGCATAGGTGCAATGTCACCACGGTGCAATGTAGCCTTTTGGCTACTGTGGTGACTCTATGCAAGATCATACTTCCATAGCGCAAATGGAAGATTTTATAGATGCGATATCGCACCCTGCTGCGACGTAGCTCCTTTGACTACGGTGGTGATGATGTTTCCACCGAATAAGTGGAACATTTGGGCATTTTATCGTCGTTAGTCGCAACACTATCGTGAGAGCCGCGATCATTCATTATCGCAACACTATTGGAATTAAATACTGAACTATAAAACTAATTGAAAAGTACAAACTACATACTAAAATAGTAAGTACAATTTAATCTTATTCGCGAAACAAATATTAGCAAACAATAATTATAAGTACAGCAAACAATCGCGATCTCATGATTCGCAACGCTAAAAGAGCAACACGATTGTCATTTTTACGCAACTCTAATTCAAAGCGCGGTATATTAATTAATACGCAACTCTAATTCAAAGCGCGGTATATTAATTAATACGCAACTCTAATCAAAATCGCGACCTGGAGGTAATCGCAACTCTAATAACAACCGCGATCTGGAGATATTCGCAACTCTAAATGGAACCGTAATTAATTATTCGCAACGCTAAGAAAAATCGCGATTTGGATTTATACGCAACTCTAAATGGAACCGTAATTAATTATTCGCAACGCTACAATGGAAAACGCGGTTTGCCCAGCATTCTGCTGGCTAGAATATACTACTACACAAATATGAGCATAGTGACAAAGTGGTAACAAGCAATGACTTTGCATCGAGAGGGTTGCCTGCCTCTGAATGCATAGTCATTAGTAGTTGCCCTCTTCTCCGGGCCTCTTCGGCATATAGCCTCTTCTTTCTTCGGGCATAAAGCCCAGAATCAATCCTGAAACTTATATCTAAGCTCGATATTCCCTGAACGCAAACCAAAAAATAACATACAAAGGTGAAATAAAAATATAAATCGCGAAAGTTCTCAACGCACGCAGACAAGCAACGATTGTAAAGAATCGTTGTTCGTACAAACGTGCCAAACCTCGAGCAGAAAGAAACGTTCGTTTCGTCAAATCGCGACCGCGACCGCGGGTCGATTCGAATGATGGATCGAGTAAAGCCAGTGGCGAACGGCATCCCCCGTTTGCGCCAGCTATACCGTCGATCATTCAAATCTGATTCCCTGAAACAGGTTGAACCACGCGAGAAACGCGCCTGCCCGATCGGTGACTGTGGTCAACCTGCCCGGCCCTACCTACTTATTACTACCAGACAAACATACCAGAAGTAAATTACCTACCTACCTAAACCTATATTTAAAAGGCAAAAGATTCACACCAACACATTCGTTCAG
The DNA here is from genome assembly GCF_050948175.1 of Xylocopa sonorina. Taxonomy (NCBI): domain Eukaryota; kingdom Metazoa; phylum Arthropoda; class Insecta; order Hymenoptera; family Apidae; genus Xylocopa; species Xylocopa sonorina. Next base: position 3,750,391 of record NC_135202.1, on the reverse strand, counting down.
CCCCCGGAAATTTCTCATTCAAACACTCGGGCGCAAAATCCTACACTAGAGAGGACGCCCCGGGACGCCTCCGACACCCGAGCTTGGCATACACCTCGCACACTCTAATGGTACGTACCAATGCTGTAATCGGCTGACAAAACTAGCGACCATTGCGTACAACGCTAGTAAAGCGTTTTTATCTACATTTCAATGTCTAATGTGAAATTTGAAACGTCGAGCAAATCTATATTTTTCGTAAAACACGGAAGTTCTATTAGTGACACAAATGTTATTGCAATTGGTACCTCTGTCGTGATTCAGAGTGAATTTGGTACCATTTATAAGTAATAGTTAATTGTTTCTATGGAAACGACGCACTTCCACGGCCTAATCACACACACACAACGTGGAAGATACGTCGTGCACGGTACACTAGCTCATCAGCCGCGAAAAAAACATTTGATTAGTTATACAATCATCGTGCCCATCGCCTTTTCCCCACCCAAGTAGCACCTGGGCACGTGAATGGGGTCCTGGCAATGAACACGGAAGAGGTTAAACCTGAAAATCCTGATCTAAATATACTGATTAGCGCTTCGTGAAAAGTTATTCATTGATAGTTATTACGCTGCACAGAGTTTAAACAATGCCGCTACAGCCACCAGCGTGGTTGACGCATTTTCGCGTCCGCGAAAATGGTTAACGTGACCAGAATGTAATCGAGTAACATTCCAGACACGGCCTCCCATGAGGCAGGAATTGAGATACGCCCAATTAGCGCGCGACGAACCCCTATGCGAGATCCGCAGCTACCAATACCCTTGGTGAGGGTGGCGGGCTCCCCCGTCTGCCCTTCGGAATAGCCGAGGGCCTTACGGACGGGGCAGGGCGCCCGTACTGGGACGCTATAGCGACGACTAACAAACTAACCGGACATGAAACTAGAAATGCTCTGTGCAGTGGAGTAACTAATTATCAAATATTAAATACTGATCGAGAAATGAGAGAGGAGCTTGACAATTCATTATAATATCATAATGTATAGAATAGAGTTAAAGGCGCGGCGCGACGCGAACAAAGTGAAGGATTCTTCACCCTCAAAAATGATCGACATCCTTTGGGATGTAACCCTTCCTTCGAAGCGCACCCACTCCCTATGAGATCTTAAAAAGGAGCAAAGCAAACCCATAAGAGGTTACTACTACAGCCACCAGTACCAGTTGACGTATTTTCACATCCGCGAAATGTTTAACGTGACCAGGTGCCTACGGTGACACCCAGGCACGACCTCTCCTTGAGGCAGGGATTGGGATACGCCCAATCAGCCGGCAGTGAACCCAGTGCAGTAATCTAGTACGCAGTCCACCACTACCGATGCCCTCGGTGGGGGTGACGGACTACCCCGTCTGCCCGTCGGAATAATCCGGGGGCCTTACGCAACGGGATAGAGGCCAATACTGGGACGCTATAGTGGTAACACCACGCTACTCGACATTGAACGTAAAGTTCATTTATTGACTGACAAGAATAATTAAATTTAAATTCAAAGTTATATTTCAAATTCAAGTTGAATTTCAAATTAAAAGTAAATTTGAAGTTAAAGTTAAACTTCAAATTACAATTAAATTTGAAATCAAAATTAAATTCGAAATTAAAATTAAATTTAAAATCAATTATTTTACATTCCGTACATTATAATGACAGAAGGAATTGGTAAGCGTCTCTATCATTTTCTCGATCAGTATTCAATGTAATATAACTAGAGAATCGAATTAAATTTTACAAGAAGTGTACTAATTTCGAGTGATCTCGTCATCAAAGCAATCATTCTAAAATATGAAAATAATATTCAAAAGCTCGATGCTTTGATTTCAAAATCAACTCGACGCAAAATGTCTTCTTGGACATGTAATATGACATAGTTTCGGCAGTCAAGCAAATCAACTTCTATTACAACGAAAGATACTACATATTCACAATATATTCCATATATATGATATTTATCATATATATGATTTATTCTATACACTCAATTTGCAACATCCACGCCAACATTATTACACAATGATTATAATTATTGCAAAAATGAAGTCGGAGGGTATCCGACTTCACTACTAAGTACTGCTACAACAAAGCAGTAGTAATATATATTACTTGTTTATTCATAAAAATAAATTGTATCTATACATATTCATACATGTATATGATTATTAATATTTGTAAGAATATTTCACTTTTATACATATTCGTGTCTAATATACTAATTCCTTTTCAACTTTATAAATATACTTATTATGTGTGGATAAATCATAACTATTAAAATACTTGTATTCAATTATTTAATAATTATTAGTATTTCTACTATTATATTATGACATTTGGAAACGCGAAGTGCAAGAAGACCTAGCCTGATCTAGTAAATAACACAAAATTAATGTTACCACTCGTGGATATAATTTTACATCCATGGTCACTATGCTCATTGAAGAAATTCTACGTAATTACAACCAGTCACTCGTGCCGATTTGGACCTTTCGTCCTACGACATGATTGAGTGACCAGAGGAACTTAAAGGCATGCAACTCACCGACCGCATATGTATGGAAGAAGTCATTGGAGATGCTGCTGATGGCTGGAGGAAGTCATCGGGGATGCTGCTGATGTCTGGAGGATGTCATCGAGGACGCTGCTGATGTCTGGAGGATGTCATCGAGGACGCTGCTGATGTCTGGAGGATGTCATCGGGGATGTTGCTGATGTCTGAAGAAACTGTTGCTGCTGCTGCTGCTTTAGTGAGGTCTTCGAAGATACGGCAAGTGCCTGAAGAAAGTCATGTTATGAATTAAAATTCATGTTACCATACAATCAATCAGTTAAGAAAAAATATTAAGAAATGTTGCTTACCTCTAGGAGGTCATCATGAACGTTGTCGTCAGGGTAGATGTGGTAGATGAATCCATCGTAGAAGTAGCTGAAAATGTTAAACAGAAACCATATTATGATAATTTGGCCTTCTAAAATTCTTGTTAATATTTTCAACTATTAATTTACTTCATTGTGATTAATTTTATGATTGCTCACAATAAATTAACCTCAATAATGTTAATTTAATAATCAAAAAGATTAAAAGTTTAACAAATTTGGAATTGTAGATAAAGTACGAAACATACTTACATTTTTGGCTTTTGAAGCACAGCTAGGTCCTTTAGGTGGGCAGCAATTTGACTCTAGTACCGGGGCAGCAAATATTAAAAAAAAAATTAGCAATAAAAAAAAATAAATAAAAGACTACAATACTATTGCCATGTGTACGAAGCAAACACTGACTCTACTCCTTCGCGTATGAATATTACAAAAAAAATTTAATTATAATTAGAGCAGCTGTGCTCTAAAGAATGCTAAAATTATTTATCGGAACAAACACTGACTCTACCGACCGCATTGCGCGCGGTCAGCAAAATATTCTGAAAGAAAAACATTGTACATGGGGGAACAAGGGGTAAATAAAAACAACACACAATTTACTGCCGTATTATTCTTCATCCTTATCCGATCAAATGTTTGTTCAAGAAAATATTATTTTCCTTTTAAATTACTTAACTATGCAAGAATATATGTATATATAAATAAAATAGATTATAAAGTTTGAATATATTGTAAAATATATCCAAATATTATAAACTATTTATGAACACATTAAGAATTCGTGATTGATTTATAAAAAATCTATTATGATTATTTGGTATCAGAATTTAAAGCAAATTCAATATTCTTAATTAGTGAGCTATATTATATGCTATAATTATTCAAAATTGCTTATAACAATAATTATTAAACAAATAACTCATTACTTGTTACATACGTCATGTTGTTCATAATCAATTATATATAAAATATTACCAAATGATGAATAATAAAATAATATAAATTTATACCATACATCCTCATCAAGTTCTTACAGTCTTTGCACCCCACCTCTTACAATAATAGTAATAATGTTCGTTGCCCATTATATTCATCCCTTGATAGATATAACTGCTTAAAAATCTGTAACAGAACAAAGCGAAACAATTAGAATAAATATACAAAAGTAAAATTAGTTATGTTAACATTTTATAATAAACAAGTTTATAAATCATATTTTCATAATTCAAACAGAATCTATGGACATCTATACGAACAATGAAAAGCATAATAAAAAGAAAAGTAAGAAGAAAATTTAAAGATAAATTCATATTTATAATGATAATGTTCAATAAATAATTAATCAAGTATGCAATGATTAAACATAGTTTATAATAGAACAAAAGTGTAATAGAATAGTAATTAAGAATATTATGCAATTGATAAGCAAACTTGAAACGTACCTCGAAAATAAAAGCGTGTCTCGAAAAGTTTTATCGGCACCGGACAACAACACATCTTACCACCAGTAGAGGACGACACGAACTGATTGCCAATGCTACACTCCGCATGCCCCGAAAGCGTCCGAACGAGCGCGAAGACGTTCGAACAAGGCCGGAGGCGCTCGAACGTAGTTTTTCAACTACGCTGCTACGTTTCATTCCGTGTCCTTGGTATTTCGCTATTTGCCTCAACTGTAAACAAATCAGCTGATTGAAAATCTACTACAAAAGACACGTCTCGAAAATACGAGTTCCAGGAAAATCCTTGTGCGTATTTTTCTGAGAAATGTACGCACTGTTATGTTATGGTCCTATAAATATATATCTACGATAGAACACGTATAACATATATAATATTTCGCTCTACATATTATTTTACTATCTATACAATCAATTGTATAGATAAATAGTAATACTTGTACAGATTTAATAGTAATACTTGTACAGATTTAATAGTAATACTTTGTTAATTATGGATATTGTACTACATTATATACTTAAATACTTGAATTCTTGCCGTAGAAAGGAATTTATTGCAATAAATCTCATTCGAGGCAAAATTAAACTATCAGAAGAAAGGAGTATTATTTATATGGTGTTAATTACGAATGTTACAGTATATTGTGTACTGAGATACTCGAATTCTTGTCATAAGAATGAAATTATTGCAATAAATCTCTTTCGCAGTTCAAAATTCAACTATCGGAAGGAATGAATGTTCACATTTACTGCGATATCAAAATTTAACCATCGTGAAAAATGTTTTTTTCTGTTCATTTATAGAACACATATTACATTTATTGTTATATAAGATATACAGATTACATGCATATTTTTAGTCTCTGCTTTATATTTAATAATGAAAATATTTATTACAAACATAAATCTAAGCGCAATATTTTATCTATATATTAACAAGGAAACATGACAAGCAAACCCAAGCATGATATAATTATTTATTTGTGTATCATTTTATGCCTCCTTTTATAAAATAAAACATTTGCGTTTATAACTTACCAAAGCAGTGTCTATTTGTTGCACCGGAATATTGGCAACCTGATATGACTTACGGTGGTTAGGTACGCAGTTCTAGGCAAAGCAAATCTTATTTTTCATTATATACAGTATGTTAAATGCCAAACTTTTTAACATCTTAATCATGCACAAACATTTTTACTTTTCTTTATTTCAATGAAAGTTTAATACTAGCATGAAAAGAGAAATATACGTATATTTCTCAAAAGCAATCTCAATAAATTCACGTGGAAAAATATAAAGTAATACTTTGTTGATACGATACCAGCACTGTATTGCGTTATTGTTGTTTCTTCTAACCAACTCTATCATTTTGCACCGAAAAAATAACCTAATCTTATAGAAGAAATTAACTGCCCTTATATACTAAGTGTAAGTGCAAGTGCTGACGTTCCTCCCTCTAGCAAGTCAAGTTTAATATTAAAGTTTGTGCAAACAAAATTACCCTTTATATACCAAACGTAAGTAGCGGCCGTTAACCAATCAGATCGCTAATAAATAAGCGAACGATCTGATTGGTTAGAGGTTTGCACTTACGTCTGGGTATATAAGGGCACGTTTTTTCACGCAGTCCCCATTATTAATCTTGACTTGTCGCGACGAAGGACGTAGGAACGAGGCAACTCCAGTTCACTAAACTCTCTTTCAAGAAATTTACAAGTCAACCGGTCTTCTCTAATCATACAAATGAGGATTTTGCTTGCTGCAGTGAAAAACATGAAGAATTGAATAGTTTGTTAAACTGAATTGACTCCAAGAAGCTGTACGAGGAACCATTAACAACGCAACAACCATCATCTCGAGAAATACGTGAGTACAATTATATATTTGTTCTCGCTATGATTCGTTGTCTGTAATACATGAAATTTTAATTCTTATGCTGAAAATATTCAAAATCTTGTTATTTTGTCAAATATATTCGTTTGCTTTGGATGCTATGCTTAGTGTTGAACGCGCATGCGCCGAGATTCAAATTCCTTGTAGTTTAGTTCAAGCTGTCATGGCGGTGGCGTCTCTTTTCATAAATTTCTTTCTCCCTTAAATTTTCATTTTAAAGTTAATTAAAAGGTGTTTGCATATCCAAAATATGACGGATAGAATGAAATGTAAAACAAAGTACGTGTATATATAATTTTTTATATATATTATTTAGTATTTTTCAAAAAATATCCGAGTAGAAATTTTACACTTACGCTTGCTAGGAAATTGTATAGTGCATAAAATTTCATTTTCAATATAAAGAGTTTTTCAATTTTTTTTGGAAATTATATTTTCACAGGTGTACATTGCATGCACTTCAGGAGAAAATTTCAATTTGCTGCTCGAAATCATCAAATGTAGCGGAGTAGTGGGGGAGAACGTGCATCACACGTATAGAGGTACGCAGTGGTACTGCTTGTGTTGTGTGTTGCTCTGCTGTACCTGTCGAAATCTGTCTCACTGTTTCTGAGGTATGTGACAGACTTGCTTATCGACTGCAAAATATTTACAGTTATTATCATATAAGCATCTTTATTCCTATCAGCTTTTGCTATACCTCTCTCATTTATATTATTTGTATTGTTTCTTAACTGACTCATTGTGTAGTAACATTAATTTTAATTCATAATATGATTTTCTTCAGGCATTGCCACATCTTCGACGACTTCACTGAGGCACCAGCTGCAGCAGCAGTAGTTCCTCCAGATATCAGCAACATCAGTAGTTCCTCCAGATATCAGCAGCATCATCGATCTACGGTCGGTGAGTTGCATGCTTTTAAATTCCTCTGGTCACTCATTATGTCGTAGAACAAAAGGTTCAAATCGACACAAGTGACTAGTTGTATTTATACAGAATTTGTTTAACGAGCATACTGACAACAGGTATACAATTATACTTGTGAGCATTAAATTTTATCTTATGTGTGTCATTTATTAAATCAAGTTACGTTTTCTTGCGTTTCGCGTTTTTAAATATTACAATATAACGTTAATAATATAATAATAGTACTATTGATAATTATAAAATAAATAATATGAGTAGTATAATATTCATGAGCCATGCACGTCCATCCATCAATATCTAGTAAATATAAAAGTAATGTATTATATATGAACATTTATACAAATGAAATATTTTAATATATTAAATATAGCATTAGGTAGGTAGGTAGTTGATGGACTCTGGTATGATTGTGTGCAAAATTTAAGTAGGTAGGGTCGAACAGGTTGACCATATTCACTGATCGGGCAGGCGCGTTTTTTCTTACGTGGTTCAACCTGTTTCAGGAAGTCTGATTTGAATCATCGACGGTAAAGCTGATGTAAACGGAGGATGCCATTCGCCACTGGCTTTATCCTATCGATTTTTCGAATCCTTCGCTGTACTGCTCGAGATTTGGCATGTTTTGCACGAACAATGATTTCTTAAGTCGTTGCTCGTCTTGCATGCTGTTAGCTGTCTTGCTTAATGTTTTTGACTTTTGTTATATCATTTTTTGGGTTCTGATTAGGGAATCTCGAGCTTAGATTTAAGTTTGAAAAAATTCTGGGCATTGCGCCCGAAGAAAGAAAAGGCTAGGAGCCGAAGAGGCCCAGAGAAGAGGGCTACAACGAATGACTCTTGCATTCGGAAATACTGGATTCTGGATGCAAAGTCATTTCTTTATACTATATCGTCACTATGCTCGTTACTTTATCCGCTAGAATGACTGGCCAGATTATTTTGAACAAATCGCGGATTCACTTTTAAGCGTTGCGAATGATTAATCATGGTATTGCGATACATAAGATCGTGTTTTTAAAGTAGCTTTGCGATCGTAATAAATAAAATGCCCAAAATAATGTGGAAATAAAATAAAATCTTCCCTTTATTTAATTGGTATTGCGAATTATAAAGAAGGCCCTGGCAATTTTCGCTATATTTTTGCTCATTTTTTTCTTGATTGATTTGTAAATGGAAATATGATCTTGCACTTAGAGTCATCTACGTAGCTAAAAAAGCTACATTGCACTATGGTGTATATTTAATGTATGATTGCTAATTATATCATACGATGCTATGGTACAATTAAAAATCATATATCAAATAATACGAGCAAATGGCTGTCATAGGATCAATTTGTTTCAATTGATTTACAATCGAGTTTTTTAAAGTTTAATTGTAATATATAATGGAGTTTTTGAAATAATTTTGTTTATGAATAACGATAGTGTAGAGATATTTTCAATTTTATCGACTAATCTTTTACAATTCGTTAAGTAACTGTTGAATCAATTACCGACGGATCGTGCGGTAATTTTACTTTAAAGTTGCACTTTCACTTCTGCCATTAACTGATTCGTATGAGTCCACGTGTACACAACTTCGTCTTTAGTAGATTTTTAGATGCTATTGTCTAATATAATTGTTATTAACTAGTCTGTGCTACTTTTAGCATAATCAGTTTTGATTCAAACCATTTTTCTTCTTTCTGCTGAATCGGGAACGTTGCGAGTAACTACTATGTAACTTATCGACGGCTAGAGGTCAGCCTACGACAATTACAACGCATGATGGATATTCAAAATATCCATGAATTATAACAAAATAAATAATAAAAACAAGTTTATGCAAATAGTTGGTTAAAATAATTAATAATTATCTGAATAATATCTAAATATGATGTACACTTAAAAAATGTTAGTTATTATAAAGTATATAATTTTAATAGAATAATTTGATTATGAACTAAAACTACTTATGTAGGATTTTGGAATATAATTTTTATTTCGTAATTTGATTCGAAATTTTTACTTAATTTATAATTATATACAGCATTGAAATATATGGCATTCACTCTTGACCTTGTTTTTTGTTATATACGTATATTTCTAGTTCATGTACTAAAATTACATGCTTTGGATCGTTTGTGGAAAATAAGTGATATCCTTTTCTCTAGCCAGGAACGTAGTAATAAAAGCAACATATAAATTCGATAATAAGCAATATTTTATTTCATTTTTAATTTTGTTTTGATTTCAATTAGTAATAGTATAGAGGAAAAGTAAGAATGACAAAATTATAGGATTAAAAAATTATAAGTATGTTAATAATTAAATAAGTAATAAACTAGTACTTAAAAATACGAAATTATTCGTAAATTGATTAGTGGTATTGAAAAAAGTGGTATATTTTAAAAGACAACAGGCTTTCTTTTATTTTTTACATATTTATTATACATACAACGTTGGCTGATGTATTGGCAGCACTGAAATTCAAACGTTGCCAATAAAGATCATAGGTACGCCACTGTCAGAGAAAGCGAGTGTATTCGCAACAGTGACACAAGCATCCATTTACGATACCTTATACACGGAGAAGATCAAAAGATTCTAAGCGTGCACGATTATTCGCTTTATGCATCGGTGCATTCCCCACCCGCGTGGTGAAAACATATTTTTTCCTTTGAATCTGCTTCTTTCTTTGAGAAGTAGCTCGCTCGCAGTGCACGAATACAATATGCTTCTCTATACTGTACGCCTTCTAATACTTTTCCCGACAAATGAAGGCGGCAACTATTCAATTTAGCTATTTACTTAAATAATTTCAGTAGTTCCTGTTACTGTTTGCTTATCATGCAAACAATTGTATATAATCGATTAATTGAATACTAAATATTGAAAACGAATTACTGAAATTATCGAGATATCTATCAATTCGATAAAATTACTTATATGCTTGCATTGACAGTTCATGTTAAAAAATGGAACGTGAATGAAAAAAACGCTCAAATATTTCTAGGAAATAACTAGGTACAATTTTAGATTGCAAGATGTTGTGTAAAATAGTGTACAGTAATATTTGTTACACTAGGAAAAAGCAGTCGACATCTGTGTTTAATAGAGCATATTAATTCTTCGTTTTCTAGTGAATTGAACTGTACAATAATATGGTATTAGAGCTACCTATATAGATAACAACCGGTGTAAACGTTTTACTTATATATTATAGTAGAGATAAAAATCGCAGATTCTGTCACTGGAAAAGTTCCAAATTCCATTATTTAATTTCGAGTTTTGAGATTAAAAATGGATAGTGTTAATTTGTTTCTGCAGAAGATTTTATACATTTATTTATCGGTGCCAATTGTATTACTTTAAATTGAAAAGTAATTACTTTGTGACTGAAATTAAATTAAATTTTTTTATGTGAATCCATACGAAGCTATTTCCATGTATTTATTTCGAAATCTTCAGCTTAGCAAATTGTACCTATATTTGTTGTATCAGCAGTTATGTTCATTATACGATAGTAATTAGGTATGAATGTGTATGTATTTACGAGAAATTAGATTCTGTAAAAACATAAAAATGTTTAAAATGAAGAACTCTTATGCTTCTATAATATTATTTATAATATAAATTATAGAAAATAACCTCTGTAATGTATAATGTATTATTAGACTGTAATGTATTGTTAGATGTATTATTAGAGATTTTTAATATCTCTTGAATTCAATCGCGAATAAGATTGTAAATATTATTGTTAAATGTCTCGGTATAAAAGCTGATATAAAATCTGTTCAGTAACATTTTAATGCCACTGCACGTGTTCGGTCGTTATTACGATGGCAAAACAATCGTGCAACTGCGGTTTTAAATTTACAACAGATCTTATCAGGATTCATGCAAACGTCAGATATTTCTTCTTAATTACCTCTCATGAAGTTAATCGCTGGATAGAACGTGACGTGATAGGATTAAAATCGAAGGGAAACAAAAGTGATATAGTAGAAATGAATGTCTCTTGTCTGTTGATTAGGTTTATAGGTGTAAAAAAATGAAAGTACATCAGTAGTTTATGTAATTGGAATTTTCACCCTTTTGCAGTAGTATAGAAATATTTATTTCTTAATAATTAAAGCATTTTGTACTTCTGGCAACGAATGCAAAAAGTACGTAAATTCTATGGTTTATGCCTGATAAATTTCATTCATTATGTTAATATAGATAATATCATATATATGATATCATAAACAACACGAAATATTAATGATGTTTGATTAATTTATTGAGTTGCAGTTGAATCCCTATTATCTGAATTATTGCTGAGCATTAATCTATTTAAAGTAAGAACGTCCTATTAAATGAAAATTGTGAGATGGCGGGCAGAAGTAGGTGGAGACTTTTATTATATGAACGACCTGGTTATATGAAATAGCTTGTTGCCTGACTGGTTCATATAAACAGAGCTCTACTGTACTCTTTACTTTAATACTCTTTGAACAGGGGGCAGCTATAATAAGTAGAATTCTCTATGAAATGTAGATTAAAGTTACAGTTTAAAATAATCAGAAAATTGGTCGTATTTCCACAAGGTTCAGAGCATTTTACATAGCCCAAATTTTAAATAAGTCACAAGATTTCCTTCATAAACCGATACTCGAGAAAACAAGTGCGATTCCGCCATCATTTCACGCGAGACATAGTTCAATCGGTGAAAGTCTCATTCAACTGTACGAATCAATTGAAATCAGGTCAGACAGATGGAATACGCACAGCATTCGCACTTTGTCTCTGATTATAATCACGAATTAAACGGCGATCTGTCATCTTTTAAAACGCATGCGTAGCGTCGATATATTTCGTGATCGTTCTTCCTAGAATCACCAGGAACCATAAAAGATGAGCCAGGATTTACGGCGGTCGTGCCATCACTCGCATCGCACGTTTCCCGCTTTCTCCACGAATCGCTGGTCTTAGTTTGTACGAGAGCATTTGCAATTCCCGCCCGTTCTCTTGTTCCTAAACCGTTTGGCTGGCTCTGATTGGCTAAACGTCGACGCGTCGGGCAGTGGAGTGAAAGCACAACGCATTTTTAAATAAATGTTACTCGCGACTTCATTTAACGATATTTACAAGTTTTGCCGATGAACTATATACTTGTACATATACACGAGAAGTATGTGGACATTTTTGGATACAAAATGACTGATCTTACTTTATTGAATTGAATTTCCATGGTCTATCGAATCGCACACTCACGTTTAAAGGAAGGAAGAAAGAGAAAGAACCGCCATAGAAATTAATTTTTGCGATTAACCATTCAGATAGTCATTTATAAATGTCTTATCATACCTTGTGTTTTGTACCGTGAGAAAAGTAATTGAAAAAATTCTATTAAATCTACAGTTATGCACTTAAATTAACATTAATACAAATGAGGTACAGAATAAAAATTCATGTCCATTACAATAGCTAGCTAACAATAGTGCTAAAATGCAGACTAAATAATTTTCAATTCAATAATTTTCAATCAACACGATAAATCTAGACAGCAGAACAATATAACAAATTTATTAGCGCCATAACATGTTTCATGAAACATACCTCGCTCATCATCGTCCGCAAGTGAAAGAAAGTAGAAAGTGTAAAGATTGTCGTGGTTCGTTACGTTTTGACGTTTTTAAGCGATTATCTTCAATATCGATATTGTCCGCACGATCGCGAGAAAAAAAGGAACATTACGCATCACAGGCAAAGACTCGTTTCATCGTGAAGTTTGATTACATAACGTCTTGACTTTTTTTTTTACCGGAGAATGTATTTTCTCCACGTAAAACCGTGCACAATTCAGTTAGATCGTTTTTCCACCAAGATTGTGCGGCTGCATTCAACGAATTCGAACAATTGGCCCAGTGTACGCATAATTTCGTTTCCGTGGGTAAATGTAGAGATGTATCAAAGCTGGGAAATATTTGAAATGTTTTGAAGGGAATCGTACATTACGATTGTAGTAAAATTTCCACGAAGGTAAATGGTATTTGAAAACATCAGTCGATTCTAATGAGTACTTAGTACATTGGCTCTAGGTCGGATAATAGAGATGATTTTATGGCGTGAAGTAAGATGGAAAATCTCTTTCAGAAATGAACTGAACTTTGTTTTAAAGACAGAGTGACTTTGAAAATTCTTGGCATTTATATACATGAACAGTAAGAGCACCCAATGCAACATGAACGTCTGGGTGTATCTACATAAAATACCGTTACTCGTTGCACTGGTTTATAGACTTTTACCATTAGTGCAGGTATACGTGAAAAATTTTCAAAGTAGTTTTACTTTGTTGTAAAACGCAGCTCCAAATATAATTTTTATTATTCCGGAGTCTCATTTGATGTTTGAATTGGTTCAACTGCAAGGGGACAATGAATTTATTGTGGGCACATAAATGCCATAGACACTGAAAATGCTGATACATCTCGTTCTCGTTTCTTGGAACTCGCTTTCTTTTCTGTCTTATTTGCTTCCATTCTTTCTTACACGTTCTTTTTTTCGTTGACTGTGGTTCAGTTTTTTTCGCATGGACCTACTATGCTTTTCTCGATTTAAACGTATTGTATTTTTCATTTCCTTGTAGTTTCTTCTTCTTTTCCTGACATTTAACTAGACAGTATAATCGATGTTTTATTTTTCCTTGGAAACAATTACGAGTCGTGGAACATGCGGAAAATTTTCACGATTTATTTACCTGCGCGATTATTTCTATGGGTAATGAGACGACATGATGGATTAATAATTACTTCTAAAGAAATTATTTTACCCCTTGATGACTAGAGATAATTATAGTATTATTATCCTACCTTTGCTTCATTTTTCTCTCTTAAACGAAAGTGTATAGTCACGAACATATCTAAATAAATACCCAGTACAATTTAAAAGACCTAGAATCGGAAATATTTAAAAAGCATACATTTATATAAAGCAGAAAGAAGTGAAGTCAATCTTGTTCAAAGTACTTTAAATTATACAGTTAATTGTGAACTCATATAACACTTTCCTTTTTCTTGTACCGTTAATAATTTCCACAAGTGGTTCGTTCGACTGTAAGCAACAGGAGAAAAAAGTTAATTCAGCCTAATTATTTCATTTCTTTTTTAACAGAAATGATAATTTGCGTGTGTAAGAAATATTGAGTGAAAAATTATCTGGACGTCGCAATCTACTCTCTTCTTTTCTTACGTTTTTATTAGCAATTAAATATATTACTGCGTACGTTACAGTTAAATATCTACTGTCTAGTTTCCAGATAAATGTTTTTATCCTTAATGCGTATTTAAGAACAACTCAATTCTTCTATTTATATCACGAAATTTTGGTACAAGTTTAAACGAGGTTATTTTTGAGTTATCTTTCTCGACCGTAGATTAATTATATCATATTGGTGTTACATATAATGTTTTTTTATTTTGAGGAAGTATAATAATAAGTAATATATTAAAAATATATTATATTACATTAAATGTATTTTTAATATATCGTTGCATTAGAATATGTAGATGCAAGAAATAGAAAGAAGCTGTTAACTTATTGCATGTAGTTATTTAAATGTTAGAACGAAATCTGAAGAAAAGTGAGATTAGATGTTGAAAAACTACTTTATACATTCTAATGCTTTCTGTTGTATAAACTAATTATTATTATGAACTGATTAAAGTTGTAATGGCGTCTGAATATTGGCATAGGTAACTGCTTATATCTGCAGGAAGGAGAAACAAAAAGCACAGTTTGCAACCTGTAGTTGTTACCGACGAGAAATCGAAAGCGACGGTGAAAATTTTTTATTAACAATTACATAATGAGAGGAAATGCAGTGACAAGCGTAACCGTTACTTTTCTAATGCAAGTGCTTCAAAAAATGTGACTCGAATTCTTCATTATCATGGGAAGAGGAAAGGTGTTCAAATGTTGCAAGTTCTTTGGAATGTTGTCACGTAAATAAATCGGACAAAATATTAAGATCCTTCGAAAATAATAAATACTTTTTAATAGCTTGTAATTACTCTACAAATCATTTTAATATTCTTAAAGTAATCATCTTTATATATTTATTGCGATGTAAATTGCAATATTATAATTATAAAAAGAGATATTATTTAATATATTTTAATATATATATTTAATAATGTATCATTTACGTTTCTAACACTCTATAATGTTTCTCATTTTATACGATAAGAAGCACTGCGATTAAGAGAGATTTTTTATACATTGCTTACTTTAATAACGCGTGATTGTGTAAAATTTTGTGCAATGTTTCCACGTCGTGAAATAAGGTAAACGGGTCGGTGACAAAAAGTGTAGAGGACGATGCATTTCATTTGTCGTCCATAGTGTACAGATGATCTGCATAAGTTCCATTTACGCGAAAACGATGCTAACGAGGTGTACGTAAATTTTCGTGGGTTGGATGATTAACGATCTCCAAAGTTGAGAAAGAGTTAAGAAGAATTTACTCTTTGTTCTGGCCGTCTCGTCGTACGCAGTTACACAATGAATATGCTCATGAGTTTTACTCGAAATTCGTATGACATATGCGTATATTTGCGTATATTGTATACGAGACATTTTTATGTTCCCCTGTTGAAATTCATAACTTGTTGAGAAGAGTAGTGGTATTCAGTCGATAACAATGTTTATTCATTTTTTGGACTTATAACACTTTCTTTTAGTTATAGTATTTTTCTTGATTGATCGTGTTTTTTTTTTGTATCTCGTTTACCCAAGAATATAATAATTACTGTAAAAATAGTTAGTACATCGAAATGTAATAATTATTGTACAAAAGTACATATTTCTGTATCTCTAACACCAATTAATAGTCAAACTCTGATATTAATATAATGCAAACATAATTGTTTGTGTTAGTTACATTATTGTCTCTGTTTTCTTTACACTTCTGTCTTCTTACGTGTCATTTTAACGTTAGACGATAATTCAATTCAACATGTCAGTGACGTTTATCTCCAACTTGACACGCAGCTTATAGTGGAATGGTTAAGTTAATAGCTATCGCCACGTTTGTGTTTCAAACTCATGTTAAGCGGGTATTCTATCCCACGTATAGCATGACGTACAAATTTTGTACGTGTCAGTGATTGAATGGTGTGAAGTTTTTAAAAAAATAACGTCTACTTTTAGCGTAAATATTTCATTGCTTTAGAGCGTTACAGAAGAATATTGAATTGGATGGCAAATAAGAAGACCTCAGTTACAGAAAAAATATTGAACTCTGTTATTAGTTAAGTAATGCAAAATGGTGTTACAAGTTAGATCTATAAATGTAGTTGATAATATACTTGTTTTTAACGTTATATTTTGATTTCTATTTACGGGATCAAATCTTTGCCATCATATTTTTATGAAAGTACTAAGTGGTAGGAAGTTTAGTTACACCCAGTATAGAAAAACTGAAATAACTGCAATTATATGCAAATAGTACTTTTTTTGTAAGTATTGTAATTTAAATAACAATTATTCAATGATCACGCCACAGTTATTTATTATATATTAGCAAATCGTATCAGAAATTTCCAAAGCAATTAACAAATCGTAAAGTTTACAAACGAATACATCGCTAAAGAATTTTCAGAAATTAGCATAACATTCGACTCAGGGTATAAAGTCTATAAAATGTGCCTCTTTGCTTGAACATAAAGCCGCTGAACTCTAAACACCTCTGAATGAGTTAAAGACGTGAAATTTCGAAAGCCTTCGGCCGTTGCCCGCGTATTAAATGGACGTCGATAAACAAAACGTTCTCAACGCTAGTTTTTGCCATTCCTCTCAATGGCCCTTCATTCTGTTCATTGTCATGCAAACATGCCCTCCCACCATCGATGAACACTGTAATATGAACTTCCTTGGTTCTTCTGCTCGTTCACTTCCTGTACGCAGGTACCGTCGCTTTTGGAGTGCTCTTTCGTTCGATGTTCTGTGTTTAACGTGAAAAACGATTACCTTATGGCGTACTTTTCTTCTTTCCATTATCCATCAACAATCTGAATCACAAACTTTAAGTGCTTTGTCGTCTTGATCGAATGTCTCTGAACGACTATTTCATAGTTCTCGAGCATCGATCAATTATGCGAAAAATAGGCTTGTTAATGAATTTTCTTCGTCCACGATACATTTCTCATGCAAGCGAACGTGTACGACATTATCGCTCACACTACCGTATCGCAACGGTTGTTTACATCTTTTTAAAGAGAAAATGTTTAATCGCCTTCACCGAAAAGCAGCGGCGCCTTTCCAATTCCGTCGTTCTTGCTGCGTGACGAGCTTCGCATACAGCTCGAGCGCGCGCAAACTGAATAACCATATGTCCTTTAAAAGTCTACTGGTGAGAGTTCCACATTCAAAATGAGTCCCGTCTCCGTTCCTGGGCTCGTCCATCCGTTCCTCGGTGGTTTTGATGCAATTTCGCCAAAGCAGGGGAAAAACAGAATACGAACCAGGTGGTGCCAGGTGGGGGCAGTGGGACAGCGGTAGTGGAAGGTAGGGGACGAGCAAAACATTGCAAAACGTTCGATTCGAACGTTGATCCCCGCGTCAACCTGGGACCCCATCAACGTCGGTACCATTATTGGATACGTTCGTATAAATACAGACGCACATACGTGTAACGCACACTCGCACACGATACGTGCGTTCACAGATTTGGTCTCGCCCACAAACGCGCGAGCGCACGCGAGGTGGCGCTGTTTAGAAAGTCCGACAACGAGAACACGCTGGGGTACACCTTGGTACCAGAAGACATACCCATCGGAAAGGTATACCAGGAGGTTCAGCAACTTCAACTGGCTGGTGGGGATAACCCTAAGCTAGCGGTGTCAGACGGTGCCGGCCGCTCACTGCTCGTCGATTCGCCGAGCGATCGACACCGAGTGTTCTCGTCGATTCAGAAAAAGCGAGAGGATTTACGGAGAGGCACGAGACAACCGAAAAGGACACACGGAACGTAGTCAAGAGTCAGTCAAGCCGGTTAGTCAGTGTTTGGGTAACGAAGCTACCGGAGAAGATGGAGAAGGAACAACCGGATTCCTTGGCCACCGTTGCTGTCGTGTCCGAGAAGATGCAGCACCAGGCACACAGCAATTACGCGCCCAGCGAGGTGTACTCCTCCGCCGAACCGCCACCGGTAAGCGATCAGATCTCTTTCGCTGTGAAACTCCCGTTAAGAGTCGGAGGAAGGGTCGGGGAAACTCTGTTTTTATCGAAGTAAACCAAGTTAAAGAGGTTCAGTCGTTTCTGAGTAGCAGACGATGGATCGAGGTTGCTTGGTCAATGTATTCCATCACAGATTAGGAGTCAGGTTTATTTAGCTCACGCTCATGGTTACAAAGAGCTTTTAGCACTACTCTACTGAACTATTTCGGAGTTTCTTTTAAACCAATCCAATGGATACGTACAAGATCCATTTGTAAATGGATGCAACTGATATTGTTTAGATGTTGCAAGGTTTTCGTTAAAAATTTCATAAAAGGTATAAAAGAGTACATTTCATTTACGATGTAAAAGTATCCAAAGTGATATATATATCACTTGGTGTAGAAATTTGAACAACTTTTTCTCAAGTCGGATGTCCCATTTCAGCGTTTGACTTTCTGAACAATATTAGAGAAAATGGATATCAAAATTTCAGGTTTCCTACAGACGTTCCTTTTTTTCTATATCTTTGAATTTGGCAGACTTAGTGTTTGGTGAAGAGTGAGTCTTTAAATAATATTAGTTAGTGTTCTGAAAGCAATAAGGAGCTTGGAAAGTGTTAGAAGAAAACTTAAAATTAAGATTAATGAAATCTATCAGCACTGTGCCACTCCCATTCTTTTGCCCTCTGAATCTTAATTTATACTGCGCTATATACTGCGCGATACTATTATTAATAACATTTTAATAGTATTGTTTGGTTTAAGAGTATTGAGTTCAGATTTTTTATTTTCAATGCCAAGCTCGATTTTGGTTTGGGTAAACTGTTCGATTACGCTTTTGTTTCCTACAAATTACAGAGAAGGGCGTACTGTAAGCAGAATTTACAATTCAAAAACAATTCGATATGGTGTGTGACTCCGGAACTAGGCATTGTTTGAATATCGATAATGATCGCTTTGGCAACAGTAACAATATACTGATGCGCTGAACATGATTAATAAAGTAATTTTTTCTAAATACTTTTCATAAATTTTAATGTCGTTAAAGCAGTAGCGACGAATCTGTATACAAGAGTTGAAAAGTATTTTTGCACTGTAAACTTCTGGTATTTAATTTGAAAATATATTTTTGAAAACGGTGCTAAGTTATATAAACTCTTGATGGTATCTAGAAGCATGTTATTAATAAAAATTAGAATTACGCAGTACGTATAGATATTTCTTTCAGCCAGTGTAAAGTGGAAAAGCTATACAGACTTTATGTTTGTCAATATCTGTTATCAGTATACTAGTTTTTATCGTCTGTTGAATGCCCGCCTCTGTCTTGCGTTACTACCTTTTCTTGAACAAATACAAGAATGAAGTGCATAATTTTTCTATTGTCTCACTAATAATAACTTGCAGACAACATTTTTTACAAAAAAGTAAGTAATAAGTAATATTTTTTTATAATTTGAATATTAATGAAAAGGTAATGAAAAGAATAGCTGAATAATCAAATACAAACATAATCTTACACAAATCAACTACAAAGCTGAAAGAATTTCTACGTGGAGTTCGAAAGAGAGACTTGCGAGGATATTTAAAGTCAACTGAAATAACAGATTCTCACATTGGCAAGGTGGTTTCGTCCTACTCGAATTCAAACGACTCGACTAATCCACACGAGGTTTCAAGGATAACGAGAAAGTACAGAACCTCCATAAGTAAAGAAATTATTTAAATAACCTAATTCGAGAACCTTCTTCTTATTTGCACCGTGCGTGAACACGAGCGACAAAGAATACGACTCTTTGGATGATCAAAACTGTGGCACGAACAGTTTTCCATGACAGTTCAGGAAATTCTAACAAAGGAACTATTCAGGTGGTTTTAGAATCGCTCGTAACTAACAATTCTTATGTTCCTCCTCAAGTTTTTTTAGCACGACAAACATTATGTAATGCCAATCCTACGTAGTCGTTTGTGTTCCGATCTTTGGACGAGACTGCGCGGTTGATACACTTACCGTTCTGCTAACCACAATTAGTAGAATAAAACGAGCCTCCGCAAAAAGTGAAGAAAGGATTTCAATGAACTGTCGTTCGCGCTCTATTTGTTTTCTTACTTAATTTAAAGGAGATATTTAATAAGGTTCGACAATAAAGTCATAACGAAATAGAGTATTATTACAATTAGAATTACGCCTACGCGTCCCATTTAGCGAGGTAGGTGCAGGAGAATTGTCAACGGCCATGTTGGAAAAGTGCGCAAGGACAGGGGATCTAAGAATAAGATCGTACTATTATTTCCGCCTAGGATAATGCAATTATAAGTGCGAAGGTCTTTTTCTAATTGAATTCGTTTATTGAACGGCAAATAAAATTAGTATCGTTATACTTATATAATATAAACAATTGCATGGAAACAATTCTATTGTTACCTTCAGATATTTTAAGCAGAAAATAACAATCAACATGTGGTTTGATCAAAATTACATTATTTGATTAAATTAGATATTCATTAAAATTACTTTTTTAAATTACTTAAAATCGAGTTTGAGCATTGTTTATCAGTCTTATAAACGACAGGACAGAGGTTTAAAGGTAGATCATGATATTTTATCACGTAGCGGAAACGGTAAATTGTGCCACGGCAAAAATCAGTCTGCCTTTGATACGTTTCGAATCGTGCGCGTTGTTCGCTGTTTTGTAAAAGAGCACGGAAATCCGTACGGCGACGTGCTTCCGTGAAAGTTTCTGGACAAGTTTAATTACACCAGCCACGCTACCATATCAATGCGTTCCTGTTTATTCGCTTGATCGATCGAACAGTCGCGAGTGAGAACGGGAAAGAGCCGCACGCCGGAGCGGAAGGAAACGCGCGGGAAAAGCAAACTTACCGTTTTACATCTCCCGATACCTGCACGATACCCGCGGGCAGGGCACTTTTTAAGGCTAGAAAAGGATAACGAGTTCGAAACGTGTTCCAATAGCCAGATAAATCTTTCTGTGAAACGAAACGACCGATACGGACGAAAGAATTCGTCGGTCAATTAATAGCGCGCTTTCTCTAGCTGCAATCGCGGTAATTGTTTGAACCGATCGACGTAAAATGAAAGTTCTTATCAATTTCTATTCTGCTATGTTTCAAGCTTCTTTTCGTCCATAAAGAAGCTAATTTCTTGATAGATCGGAACGTTCTAAAATTCTCTTCTTCAATTGGCAGAAAAATCGAATCGATAATGAAATTTTAAATCGTATACAGGGTGATGAAGGCTTTAAAAAAGTTCTTCTTTACGAGCATTATTCATGTGCATAACATTAGATGTAGAAGACGAATTACTTAGTGGCGTATGAAGAGATCGTTCAATCTTCTTGCGGATAACATATGCTTGAAACCAAAAGAAGGATACTTTGACATTTAATTATCCGCTACAAAGTATAGCTACAATAGGAAATCCCAGAGAAATAGATGATACTTAGGGGACATAAATTATAGTACTTGTAATTAATGTTTACTGTGGAAGCCTGTTGCTCATACATGCATCCGTTCTAGGTAAATGAATGTACTGTCATTGACGAGTCGTTTCTCAACGAAAGCTCGAAAGAGAACAGTTAATCTCTGTTGCCAGAAGTATATCATCGTGGGAATCCGAAATTATTACTTCGTTTGATAAACGCATAAAAAGATTACAATTACGAATTTCATTAATTTTTTTGTCTGTTTGCAATTGAATAAGTTTATTATGATTTTGAACAAGTGCTATTTCAAATTTCTTTACAATTTGAAAATTATAACGCATTACGATTTATTTGAAATGTTACTTTATATCTACGGCTAATTGAACTTTCATATTTCGCGAGCGTGACGCTGCGTGTCCTGGAAAATCATGCACGACGCGGTTTCATTTTCAACGTCGGCCACGCATTTTTTCATTCGTCTGTTTCATTAAAACCGGAAACTTTCTACTGCACGCAGCTGCTCGACACTTCTAGAAATTTCCTTGGCTTCAGTTTAATTGACCTTTCGTTTCTTTTTCTTACAATCAGTTCAAAAAACGTGGGTCTACATTAAATCTATCTACATCTATCTATAAATTGTAGTTAAATACAGACGATATTTTTATATATTTTCCTTATAAGTGAAAGGTTAGAAAAAAAGATTAGCATATAAAATGATAGCGTATAATTTCATTTGTTTTGAGAGAATATAGTATATTTGTTGGTTAAAGTCAATATAAATATTATTTTTCATTTGTTTGTTATAATATATTTGAAATATCTTTGATCATCTCTCGGTGAAAGAATTACATTGTTAAAAATTACATTATTCTGGTTCTTTAAATAGTATTAACACGTTACTATGCGATGTCAACTTAATGTAATTAATGCTAATCAAATGCAAAGGTACTTTCCATTTTCTTACTTCTTTACCATTTTATGATGACGTCTCTTTTGTTTTTGTTGCTACTTAAAATTCGTAGAATTACAGCGTACCAACTTGTGCCAATCGCACTGGTTTTTGTCGTGAAATAAATACCAACGGCTGGGAACATTTGCACGCCTGCAGATTTCACCTGCAACGACTTAAACTCCGTTTCTTTCTCAATCGAATCGTGACTAGAATAGCTCTATCCGAGCTGAATGGAATTCGCGATGTGTCAAGTTAGCGCATGTCGTATGATCGCCAGCACCGTTGCATCGCGATAATTTTGATTTCCAAGAAATCGCTATTCGATTATCGTAGTTTCCATTAAGATTCTATCTACTGCAATTTACTTATAAATTGTTTTGAATTCAACTTAGCATTAAATTTATATTGAAAGAATTCAATATTTTTCTACTTTAGAATTTGTATGTACAATGAAATGAAGCTTTGGTCGATTCTAGTTGATATCAATTCTTAAATAATGTATCAGTATTTAGTTATTATAATGTGCTGAATATACAAAAAAATATTTAGTTACTATAATGTACAAAATATACAAAAAAAATTAGCTTTAGAACTGCAAAATCGGATTTTACGCAATCCGCATCGAATAGGTCCTGGAGACTTTAACGCTTGGGTTGCAGGCTATTGCGAGTTAAAGTTGAAAGCACACCAGTCATAAGTTAGATAATAATCGTGTCATAAAGTGGCCATTCCGCTATTATTTGAATAGCAAGTAACTGAAACTTGAATTTTCTACAACATTATATAACGTGATCTTTTACGTTATACATGTATCCCTTCTTTCCTACCAGCGTTCTTTCTAGAAATTCTCTGATATTACTCAACGAATATTCATTTGCAATACTTCATACATGCATTCTACAATTTTTAGTTTACCCAATTTATGTTGCTGGACTGCTGTGTGCGCGTTCTTAATTTCTCAATTCTTTTTCAATTATGCTTTCTAAAGTCTGTTGGCTATTCCTTACTGTAACATATAAACTGTTTTTTCTTTGCAAATGGGTTGACACGAAAGGGTTAGTTCTATGAATTAAAAGTGATAATATTATGTTTGAAGTTTTGTTTTTGAGAAAGGCGAATCCGAAAATTCTTTGTAGGAGATTTCAATGGAGATTTTAATTTCGTCACGTGTTGCTAGTGTCTTATAGACGTTACACATTCACGATGGTTTATCAAAACCATTTCTTTTTCAAAGTAAAAGTCTAAATGTGATATTCTTCTTCTTAATTTAATTAGTTTAATCAATTAATATCCTTATTTTTAATTTAGCCTTTAGCTTTACTTATTCCAGTTCGATTCGCACTGATAACAGATGATATATGCATGAATAGAGATCCGTTGAGATTTTTATCCTCAAGAAATAATCTTCATTTATTAGAAGTTTCTGTACGATTGTTTTTCCTTATTTGCTCTCAGCTTTGCGTGTTTATGCAAATTAGCGACCAAGACATTTCTTACATAAGTCAATATTATACTTCACATACTTGTTTCGCGGAAGTGCAAAAGTTATTTCTAATATTCTTCCGCAATTTTAATTAATTTCTGCTATTTTTAGACAGCAGTTTCTCTCAGAGGAACGACAGCAATGGTTAACCATGAAGTTGATACTCTGATAGAAATTTGAATAGGTATTAAATCCATACATTTCAAAGTTATGAAACAAGTTAATTAGCAGGTTCGATCGTAATTAATGTTTGCGCTGATAGAAAACAATTACGCTAGTCGTTACGGAGCTACTGAATATTTTGTATTTTGCTCGTGTCAAGACACACGAAGTATTTAGATCCCGGAAGGGCGACAAGCGCTTCTAATGCTTCCGCCATTTTAATTAGCCGCAACGGGTATCTTCGCGAACTAAAAACGAAGTCCCGTACACTTGCGTCGACTGACAAGTCATTGAAACTCAGCTCTTTAAACGTCTATGCCTTAAAGAATATTAATAATTTTCTTTGTCAATATTTACAAATCATTTCGTACTTCAATATTTTCTCTTATTTCCTACCAATGTAAAAAATGGAAAATTAGATGGAACTAAAAATAGTCTGTTGCCTACAGATATCACTACTGATCATTACCATTGTAAATTAATCACTTTTTGAAAGATTATAATGTTATACAAATTTAATTCTACGGGATTTTTGTACGCTCAGAATATGTTAAAAGCCCAACTTGTTTTTCAACTTTCGAAGAGCTATGCGTCATCGAACCATCGCTATTATACTTTTTGAAAACATTCATTGTAGGTGTATGAAAAAAATCTGGCATCTTCAAATATCACATTTCTTGTTTTTAAATAGATAAACCAAAATTTCACCTAATCATTCTGTAATTATTGAAAAACGAAAAGAATATAGAAATGAAGGCGAGATGTTTGAGGCGAGAATTGAGAAAATCTTGTTGGTAGCAAATTACTTAAAACTGTCGAGCGATAGTGTGCGACGACAAAACGACCAGTGAGTCAGAGCACGTCGAGGAGGGCACGCTTAACAATTTTGTCATGCGGCGTATATGTATAATAATCCTTTGGTCTCTCTTGGAGTGCCTGGCAACAGTGCCTGTTTACTTTTGTCTGGCAGATCGAGCAGCATAAAGGCAGCCTCGGATGGCCTACTATCTCCTCGAGGCCTCTCACCTTAGAGTCGTCCATCCACATCGAGGTCATTACGAATACGTGTGTACAAGTACAGTCCGCGCTACAAACGTTTGCCCTTTTCAATTAATTTACCAATTAAAGGTATACACGTAATCACGCGCGGACCAGGCGTCTCGAACTGAGCTTTCATCCCATGGGAAAATGTTAAACTCACCTTTCGTAAATCTCGATGCAATAGTCTAATACTAATAACCCTAGTTATCATAGGAATGTCTTTCAAACAAACTTGTTGACGTTCGATGCTCGTCGAGTTTCTTTCACGGGTCATTGCCCATTTTTCATTGATCGATAGAGGAACAGGTGATTAACCAAAGAGAAAAAGTAGAACAAATTTGCGCGGTGTTGACATGCAGGAGACGATAGTTAATCGATACACCATGTAAATAGCATCGCGTGTTGATGAACGATGCGCAAGGTAATTTATCTTTGCGGTAACTGGTACACTGTTTGATCGTTAGCTGCACGAGGCTTTGTACAAGTATGTGTTAAAGGACGAAATTCGACAGTTTAATTCCTTGAACATATTTGTAAAAAATGTATTTCGCGTTTGTATGTTAATGGCTATTAGCGCCATTTTGAAGGAATCCCTTTGTGCATCAATACCGCGGATTATATAGATAGAGTTCTCATCTTTGGAAACCGCTCTGTAACTCGTTCTGTGGAATGCTGTTAAATTCTTTTGTCATACATTAAGCTGTATGCCAAAAAGTTTCTTCTATTTGATTAGTTGTTCTCTCATTTTAAAAATCCACGACACATTATATAAAATGAAGCTCAGTTTTAGATCTACCCTTTTATGATAGCTAATTATCAAATAATTCTACAGACTTGTGATTTACACACGTTGTATAAAGCATTTGCAAACATGATTACAAGCGTAACCGTTTGCATTCATTCAAATTGCTTTTCAAGCTTTTTGCGTCGATCTGATTTGATTTTTTTATGTATATGGAATTATGTTATCAATGATCTCGATATCATTCTCGTCGAAGGTTAAATTTTTTCGTAATTATTAATGCAACGAATGCATCGCATTTATTTTACTATTCACATAATTATTCAACGAGGTTATACCATACCTGTTACGTTCAAAGACGTGGAACAAGAATCTAAATCTATCGAGTGTGTCCTCTATGCAATGCTTGTCAACTAATTACCGAGATTAATCTCGATTACCAATATCAATCCATTAATAGGGCATGTCGAAGGAATTGGTGAACGATTAATGACAGGAGGAGCATTTGTAGGAACGATAAACTTTTTTTCCGCAGCAGAGTTCGCAAACAGCAGAACGGATTGAAAATGCAAAATAATAAGCATCGAGATACAATTATTAAAAGTCCAGACTTACTTTAGCAAGCTTATTTCTGTTTCTGGACAAATTTAAACAATTATCTATGAGTCAAACAGTTATTTAAACAAGAAGTCACGTTAGCTTTTGCTTTGTTCAATTAAATGAAATATAATTTTTAATTTAAAAAAAATTGTTTAAAATATAAATTATTTCTTTCTTTTCTCTCTTATTCTAAAGTGATGAAAAATGTGAATAAAATAACTTTCATACGTAAAAATTACAATTTTATAACTTTTTAGTTTCGTTACTCGTACAATTACTCAAGCAAACTATTGAAAAATTGATCGGCGTGAAATTTATAGACTTCCGAAAGGATCACACGAGTGACTATAGTTTTCTGCGTCGCATCGTGGTAAATAAACACTTATTATAGGAACGACGAGAGTCTCCCTCCATTTGAATTTGTTCACTTTTCCCGCGATTAAGGTTGATTCTGTGAAGTGGGAACGAGAAAGGAGAGCGTGAAACGACAAAAGACCTCGACTCGGTTGGTTAGCCAGCATGAAGTTTCATACATTCATGTGATTGCATTTTGCGTGCGCACACTTTGCATCGACTAAATTATCCTGTAATGATCCTTGCGCACGTTTAACCGCCGCGTGTTTCCGTCATGTTTGCAGAAACGCACCGCGTTTACCACGAATTCTCATTTCTGTTCGAATAGAAAGATCAATAACCAGCACTTGAGAATTCTATTGAGTACGGATTGCCAATCTATTTTTGAAATTATATTCTTTAAATAGACTTTTTACTTTAGTACTTATATTTTATTTTTTCATAAATGGCACTTTTATTTCAGTTTAATTTCTATTTTTTTCAGTTTAACAGACAGTTTAACATAAATAAACACGATAATCAATTCAATGTTACTTGTTGCTAGAAATTTAAATTATGAAAAAAGTACCATATAAATGTGGATTTTTACCAATTAGTAAAGTAGATTTACTTTTTCTTTCTCATTTTATATAATTAGATTAATATTTTCAATTTTTTATTTAACCGGTGTTAGACAAGTATTGTACAGTAAATGAATAATTTTGGTTAATAGAAGGACTATTATATGATAGAATAAAATTCTTTAATAGTTTAAGAAGGAAGTTAATATAACTGGAATATTATGTCAAAATTGTTTTAATTAATTTTAATTAATTCCAAAGAAAAAACATACACAATCCCCAAATAATATATTTTACAAGCAAGATATTTTATGGAATTATTGGTCATTGAAATTAGTATGTAATACAAATTTAATTTATTGCATAAGACAGATGCAAACAACCAGTGAGATAAAAAACCTACAATTACCTTTAGACTCAGAAGAAACGATTAGTATAAATTATCTGATTTGCGTTATTCGTTTATATGTACATTTATTGCCATATGGAATTGTGTAGGTCAAAAGGATAAAGAGATAAAAAAGGTAACCACTGCAAACGTAAATTGCGTTTCAAAATAAATATATTTTTATTCCTTAAAGAGTACAGAATTTTTTCAATTTTCGAGCTCATTAGAATCTCAATAGAATTTTCATTGCTTCAACGAAAATTTATTTAACTTAAACATGCGCTTATTACATTAAGTAATAACGTTCTGCAAGCAGCGTAAAAGCTATACTTTAAAGTAACGCGCATTATAACCCGAATGAAAAACGCGCAGGAAATGGTTTCGAAGCAGAAAATTTCTGGAAGCACCTTAGAGAATGGACAAAGGAATAAGAGATAGCGAGGTGATTAAAAAACTTTGATGGGAATGTAGTTAAATTTATGCTACCGGTTTCGTTCAATGCAGTGAGATCATCACGGAAGTCAAGTTTAGCTATTCCTTTCTTCGTCTGTGGCGACTGATCGCAACAGACGCGATGTAATCGCCACGTATATACGTACGTTCGATTAACATAAAATAGAAACGACGGGAATAGCGTCGGGAAATCTTGAATAATTAGATTCTGATTACAAGAGGTAGGCTTGTTCCGGTTTTCATAAAATCGAACTACACGTTTCGTGTTCGAATCGCTACTTGGATACGAATTAGGCTTGCTTTCGCTTTAAATAATAAAAACAAGTATTTGTCGTGCGCAACGATACAATATTATGTTGTGAAACGATGTTCAATCTCAACATATTGTACTTTCTGTGAAAAATTTATATCGCGTGCACGATGGATAATTAGACATCAGTTTCTGAGTAGGAGAAAGTAGGTACTTTGTGTTTTAAACCTCGAGATAAAATTTTTTTATTGTATTTATAAGGTGAAGTAAGAACAGAGTTATCATGGTTGCAGTCTTCTTTGTTTCTCATGAGTGTATAAAATATTACATAATGTTGCTGATTTTTGCTCCTTTGAAACGAAGTGTGTATAGATTTCGTATTACATAAGTAATAATACCATAATATTGCACAACGAATATATTAAGTATATATTACATCATTCCTCGTTCCAAATTGATTTTTTTTCTATTTTTATTAATTCTTTTTGTGTTCGTTGGCAGGCGTACATAAGGCCAAAGAGTACGGCGGTTCAAATCGCAAGAATCGCGGCCGTCACCCTGGTGACGATGTCCGTGGTCCTTGGAAGCTTCATCCTTGCAGCATCCTGGGTCCAAGCACGAGCGTCTTGCACTCCTGAATCGATTGCTGCGATGCAAGCTGAACTAAGGTTGCAACAACAGCAGCAGCAGCAGCAGCCATCTTCCGTTTCCTATCAGCAGGCTGAATTTTTGAAGCATTTGCAACCAGAAGCCCTCGTCCAGGTAAATTTACGTGATATTACGAAGAAAGGATTGAAATAAACGTAATTGAAGATAGATTTCTTTTTATATGAAAAAGCTCATTATATTTTGAGTTGCGAGGAATAACTTGATAGTCCTCTTATTTATATATTAGAAGTTCCATAAAAAAATTTATTACATTTTATACTTGATTTTTATGCTTCAATTATAATGACAACTTTAATATTTTTATTGTTCATAACATCAAGTAAAATTCTTTCTTGTTAACTTATGAATCGTATAATTTTAATAGCCACAATAGTAGTACGATAATTGTGGAAGTAAATATATGTTTTATTAAATTTGATAATGCATTAAAAATATTGCAAAAGGATTAAAGAAAAAGTCAGATACTGAGTGCAATAATTCTAGCAGAATATATAATAAATATTTTAGAATTCCAGCTTGAAGTTCCAAGGAAGGAATTAAGGCATCCTATAGGTATTGTCATTTTGAAAACAATTATTTTAATAAAGAGATAACGTAAAACACAATAATCATAATAAGAACCAAGTAATAAAACAACACAAACAGAATTCAATGCAGATTGATTTAAAAGAATTTCACGCTAAGATATGAATTAAACGATAAAAAATTCATAGAGAAAGTTTTGAACTTGATCAGTCACTAGATCAAGAGAACAAATGCTAAAATAAATATAATGGTGTACAAATATTTTTTGCAGTCACTGTACATAAAGTATGCTGTTCCTTTACATGCACGAGGTTAGAGAGACCTTTACCGTGCGAAATTCCTATACAGAGGCGCAAATCGCCGATGTATCTTGTTTCGCTCGTCCAACCTGTGCCAGCTTTCGAGATTTCTAAATTTTCACCTCGATTTTAACTGATTATGAAAAATAGCCAATCGATCGACTACTCGTCGATCGTTTCCACTTGAATAGAACTGTGAGAGTTCATGGTGGAAAGTGAGGGAGAGAAATGCCGCGAAGTAATCAATTAAACAATCGAGAAGTATTAAAAAATGCTTACGTCCACGAGTGTATCGAATATACGTAGCGTATCTCATTTTCCTATTGAAAATTCACTAACGATTATTTTATTATTAATTAGTAATTTATCGATGTGTAGTTAATATTATCAGATTGGAGCAGTTTGAAGAATAATCATTGGTTGTTAAATTATAGTACAGACTGCATCGATGTGTATCAGTATTGCACTTGAATAATTGCTCGTTTGCAACGGATGCAAAGGCAGGTAAAAGTATGTTTAAAAATGAAAGTGAAAGTCAGATGAGAAAGTGGTATATCTATTCCTATGCAGTGAAGACGTTTTCCAATGATATACGACATAGATAGAAGAAGAGATCGTGAAACGGAAGAAATATAAAATGGAAATTTTGTGTCGTTTTTATTTAGTACTTTTGGAACAATTATATTTGGTTCACTGTCTCTCACTAAAATTGAAAAATTTAGCTACAAATTGCTACGAAAAGTTATTTTTCGTACAATAAGATAATCCATTGAATTAATTTTATTGAGCAGTATAAAATATTTTATTTTTACTATACTTATCTTAAATAGAAAATGTAATAATGTGACACGGAATATTGTTGGTGTTCGATGAGGCGTTGTTATTAATATGAATGAAGCAGTCCGTGGGCTGTCCGATATGAATTTCAATGCAACACTGAAAACCTTTTATGATGTGACAGAAAGGAAGAATCGCTTCTCACGGCACTAGATGGAAGGAATAGATCGTGCTCGATCCAGGGACACGCCCTTCTTCGTGGTATTTGCCTCGATATCGCTGGTAATAACGAACTAACATGATTTATCGCGAACTTTTTCATCTGTAAAGTAGCAAAACTAGATTCGTAGGGTAGCAGCTGCTTTATCCGTTAGTCGACTGTACGTGAATCGATCGTTTTATCGAATGTTCATCGTAACTACATAGAAAGGGTTTCCTTTACGGAAAGAACGTGACATTTTCTAGACGCGAGAAAGTTTGATGCCTTGGAAGTATTACAACATCTCAAATTTTCATCTGGCATCTATCGGATGTAATATTTTATCGCGGAACGGAAGAAAAGATATATTTTCCAACAGAATTGAATAGTGAAAAATATTCCATAAATCGAGTGATTTTTAATTTAATTGGAAATACTTTCACTCTGCTATTTATGTTACCTCTCTTACATATTCTAATCAGTAAAGCAAGATTTGATGATGGTAATTAAAGAAGTTAGATGGTAGAGTAATATCCAAAATATATAATAATTGGACATTTTCTTAATGCTGCGTTTTTGTTAATAAATATGCTGTTAAGATATTGAAAAGTTAGAAATTGTAGTTTTAATCATTGAAATTGTTGAACAGTCACCATTTACTCGAACGTTCCACCACAAATGACAGAAAAACGATAACTATCAGGGACAAGCTGAACAATGAAAGTTTTTGCCGGGTCTTTTGCGTTCTTTCAATGGCCATGATGATAGTAGCTGGGGGTGAGGTTAATGAGTAAATTAGATGGAAAAAGTCAGAAGTTTAGAAAGCGTGAAATTATTTACAATCGACATGAGACGCGCATTTCTATGCAATTTTGTGGATAAAGGAAATAAAGCAATAATATATAAATTAGAATCGGGCACGCAGAAAGCAACTTCCTGCTTTGTGGAACATGAAACTGGCTTTACTCTTGTGAGAATCTTCGAGAAAGTAGTCGTATATAGCCTCGTTCACTGCATTGTGATTATAACTTCTAATGATTTGCAGCAGCAGTAGCTAGAATTCCATGTCACATTTACATGTTACCTCTTTGCGATAAAATGTTGCGATTTTCTGTGTCACAACTGCCTTTATTTGAAACTTAATTACTACTGGAATGAGAACAGACGCAATGTTTGAGTCACTTCGTATACGCGTTTGGATAATTTGTGCCAATAAATTTCAAGAAAAAAAGATAGAGTTAAAAATAAAATGGGGATTCAAAATTATTTTATATCAATTATTTTATTCATTAAGAAACATACTTTTCTTCCCTACAGTTTCCATTATCAGTTCAGAATTCGAACGTCAGAGTGAAATCAGTCGATCCCAATATTTCTTCTATTGATCTAATCAGTATCTGAAACGATTAATCGTCGTAGAAAATAGAACATGGTGAGAATTGATCGGACGCGTCAAGGTACAATTATTCAACATCGCGCGCCGGAGATTTCAATGCCTGGTAACGTTTGATCGTTCTGAAATAAATGGACGCCACGTTTGCTACGCGGGCCATTTAACGTTCGCGCCGCGCGCTTTCTCCGCTCGTAAATCGCTGACTCTCGAGGGTCCCTTTGTGTGCGGCGAACGAAAGACGACGCGAAGGATTTATCGTTAGGAAGGGAAGGACAATTAATTCTGCATCGAGCGGAGCGCAGAAGAAGCGTGTTAAACGCCGGGAACGAGACGCACCGAAGCGGTGCCCGCCGGTGCTAGGAGCTGCGTTCAAGGAGAACCGCAACCGCGGATTACGTAATTCGGGTTACGTTCCTCGATGTACGAACAATTCTAACGCGAAACAGGAAATCACCTTTTTGCCTCTTTCCATTCGCGAATCTTTTGCTTAGTTACTGTTCCGTTTCAAGACTTTGCGCACGATCGTTCGTTCAAATCGACTTGTACTTACATAAATAGAATATTCATAGCGACACCTATATTCAAGTTTAATTTTCATTTCAATCGCATACAAGTCGGAGTTTATTTTTAATGTTTATGTACAGCGAAGTTGTTATTCTTGGCTATACATCACTAGTAGGAATATATTATCAAGTTTTTTACTACTTACGAACATTGTTCTATTTGAATCGAATGAGATCAAGGTATATGATATTTATGTACGATCGTATACATGATTGAGTTTCTAAGTATGTTATCAAGTTCACTAGTGTTTACAAAAATTATACTATTTTTATCTTGAATCAAGTGAAATTTTTATTAAACTTTTTTCCGTTTTTTCTTTTCCTCGGTAATTTTAAACTATTTAAAAGAACTCCGTTACAACTCGGGATGATACGTTTTATAAAATCTACCTTCAGAATTTTTAATTAAGAAAATTAAAGATGAATTACGCCAGTTTCTTCTGCTGGAAACTCACATTTTATTAATAATTCATTAATAATAAAAATCAATAATACTTAATCTCTTAATTTAATATTAAAATAAATATTATTTTAATATTATATGTAATTACATTATAATTATTTTATTAATGGAATAATCCCAGCATCCGTACACCATTATATTTATTTCAACATTTCCATTGCATCAATTAATCAAGTCCATGTAGATGAAATTTCCTATCGTCTAGTGATACTTCTACGTGACTGCATAATTTACTATTACGAAAATAGAACGCAACACCTGTTCCAGAAACGCTTCATTGAAAATTGCGAATACTTTTTGTAGCTACTGCATTCTTCAGATGCAACATTACCAGTTATATAAACTGCTTCGCACTCGTAGCATTATACATCGAAGCGTTATGATACTTAACGACTGACGTTAATATACCGTCGGTATGTTAAAGTGTTACATTGTATTTAATACAATATTGCCACTGTTCTAATTCGACTCGGATGCTTGTCAGAATTTCCCGAGGCTGAACATCGAAAAGGAGGTGATTGTTACTAACGCGTGATAAAAAGTACACGTGTTACGGTATTAAAACGAGAACGTTCTCGAACCAATCGGAGCGTGCAGAACCTCTTCGCGTTTACGTTCTTCTGGGACAAGGACGACGGTCTGTCGTTCATTTGAATAAAACTTTGTAGAAAATTTCCAACTAAGATTCGTAGCTTAACTCGTTTGACCAGTTCGGCTGGTATGCGGCTGGCCATGCCTTTTTAAAAGGACCTACAAAAAATTCAAATTTACACTTCACGCTTGTTGTCGTTTCGTTTAAAAATAACCAAGGATGATCAATTAGTTCGCATTCGGTCAAACTTTGTACGAAATGCGTCATAGAATTGCACACGTTTCTGTTTAAACGGTGTGGCTGGGTCTTTGGAAAATTCCTGAAAATCACGATCAAATTAAATAAAACTCAAAATTTTAAATATCATCCTGAGTATTTATAGAATATTTAGATTTTGTAATAATACATACTTTACAGTAATGTATGAACTAATTGATAACTTAACAGTTTTGTTAACTATTTATTCTCTGTTGGCTAATGAAGGAATTGTTCTTCTATTTTACGTACTTACTGTTAAATTTAAGAAAATGAGCATTTTTAAACACTTTGTTTATACAGATAATAGGTATTGTTTCAATGATCTTTCCTTAATTTTTCATTCAACGATCGATCGATTTTCACTTTGCTACCAGTAGCATTAGAATGAAGACGGCAAATACTTTGCCATGCGAGCATTCGTGTCGCGTAAGTCGATCTTACTTTCTATCAGCTACTTTAAACGAACCGGAAACCGTGCCACATCTACGTTACTTGAGCGTCGAATGTACGCAAAGGCGTCCATGAAACGGACACGCGAAAAGAAAAAAAAAGGAGAGAGAGGAATTTAACGGAGAAAAACAATTCCTCTCTTTTGTATCACGTTTCGCGGTGTGTATAACTTAACGGAGAGAAAATTTGCACCCGCTAATTAATCAATCGCGCGTCGAAAGTTAAACACCTCGCCGCAAACATTACTGTCTATTCTCTTTTCCTGCTAACAAGTGAAAGTTCCACGGAGAGAAGGCCATACACCCAGTCATTCGACTCTCTGCCAACAATCAATGTTAATTTTTGTATTCTGCCTGGCTGCTGGCTTAATTGGAAAATAATACGAATACCGTAGACGTTGTGACGATATTGTAGCGAAAGCTGCCGCCACTGATTTATTAATTGTTAAACATCACTGTTTTATCATTCAGATAAGCGACTCGTATACTGAAAGAATCATCTCACAGTCTAGAATCTAAAATCTTAAGTTAGAATTGATATTTACCGCGTAATATATTTGTTATTCATTATAATATCATTGTAGTTATCTTCAATTAATCCTTTCAGATTTGATGCATATTGCAGTGTACAGTATTTTAAGTAAAGCTGTAATTGTAACCATGAATAATATTATTATTATTAATGATACAAGAATATTCATATGGTATTTTATATAATTAGGTCTCAGAGCACCTGTTTGCCTAAAGAAAAGGGATCTAAAGATTTTCAGGTGAATATAACTCGGGTAGAAAAATTTAATTGATCTCACAGAAATTTTTTCTCGATTTAAATAACTGACTTTGTCATAATGTCGTCGCAGAAGGACATCTAGCGAGATAAATGAACCACTGATAAGCAGACACATAGTCCCATTTAATCATATTCCTCCATGTTTTGTCACTACGCGTTTATAATGACGAACACTCTGTAATAGCTGCTAAAACAGAAGATATGAAACTGATGTGGTAGTCCTTGGGTTAAGGAAAACGTTATTCCATACGAAATATGTTAACGTTATCTCTTCAATATAAAATGTCACGTTTTTAGGATAAACACAGCAAAACACGACAGATTAAATTGTTTAGAATCGTCGTCAGTGTTTCGCGTTCGAGGAAGTCGCCTTATTCGTGGCTTGGATCGCCTTGACATTAATCACCGTTTCGAGATTTGCGCAATGGCAACGAGGAATCGATGTCTGCGGGACGTCGGAGTCATTGTACAGGCGATTTGCCTGTATTTTTAACATTTCCAAGGATCCCAGCGAACGTGATTCATGCCTTATCCGCTTTATTCACAAGTATGCTTAATCTCTTTTCCATCGTTGCCTTTTCTCTTCGTTAAAGCCAAGTTTCTCTCCGCGTGCAAACTTTATTAGTGCTAGGTTTTCATTTATTTTTTAACTAGTTGTCGACATTCAACTAGTTGTGAATTACCATAATTGCTTCGTGTAACGATATCGTGGTAAAACGTGTCTCTTCGGATGATTAGAAACCATTAGAAAGGAGGAACCGGAAGTATACCACAGATGATGGATCCGTAAACAGATTTCACATAAAGATGAACCGATTACGTGGTATCTTTTCGATTTCTATCTTTGCACGATGAAAGTTCGTGATTTTCCATAAATGTAGGTATTGTTAACATGCCTTCAGGGATTTTTATGCGATCTCATTTCTTCTCCGATTTCTCTTCGCCATTATTGAAAGCAGGAAACGATTACTGTTGTCAAGAGTATGGCGGCAGTTAAATTAACACATTTCTATAAGTAAATTTACTACTAAGACTTAATGAAATAAAATGAAATAACAGTAAGAGTAGGTAAAGCTTAATAATAATCTGACCGTGTGGAAACCCGGCTTAATTTACATTTACGAAAGTTGATGATAAAAGAGTTCTGAGCGAATTGATGCAACGTTACGTTTCTTTTTCTCCTTTTCGAGGGGAATGCATTATGAAACATTCCGATGCACGCGAGTTGTTCGATTGGAACTAATTTTTGCGTAACGAAGGAAAGAAAATTATCTACCGTTTACGTAGCCTTCTGCGAAGGGAAATTGTTTCAAAGATCACACTACTTTCTACTCTTCTCTTGGATTCGTTCGCGTTTTCTGTGTTACGTTGTGTCGTTTTACAGGTTTTTCTTCCCAGCACAACAGAAAACGTAACCTTTAGGTGCATTTTAATGGGTGCATGAAATTTCTGCACTGAAACCAGTTTGATGTTAACATTCTGGCGTATCGGATTTTCTTACCCAATCAGAAATCCAGCGAACACGCAAGTCGAGAGGAACTCGAAGCACGATTTATGTAAATGATTATTCATATAGAATCACGAGCTGGAACTCTAATTTACAAATTGTTTC
This sequence comes from Xylocopa sonorina, assembly GCF_050948175.1. NCBI lineage: Eukaryota > Metazoa > Arthropoda > Insecta > Hymenoptera > Apidae > Xylocopa > Xylocopa sonorina. The sequence goes on along the minus strand of NC_135202.1, from coordinate 3,712,999 downwards.
CACTTCTCTTTTACAAATAAATGCTCTTTATTCGAATACGATGGTAGCAATATCTAACAGCAAATGTTAATTTGATGACCGACACTGACATTTACTTTTTCGCTGGTTGCACGATAATTACTTTTTAATGGCCATTCCTCACAATCATCTTCCCTCGACCATTTTTGCAATTATCGATGATCGTTTCGTTGCCAAAGGCGTTCGCCAACGCGCACTGTCTGTCCGTTAACGGCGAATGTTTCAGTTTAAAAAGCACCGATATGAAAGCATCTCGAAAGGAGGATGCTGCGCTGCATTTTTGCGACTCTCGATGGAAAGGTACGTGGCGCGAACGGAAAGTGGGTTGCCCGTTGCCACGCACCAGCAGTAAGGTGAACGTTCTCTAAAAAGATTTTCTCTCCGCGGTGCCGACTGTATTGTTGCCCGTTCGCATCGAACAAGCTTTGTTCGCACGACTCGTCACCTTGACGATAGAAACTGTTCCTTATCAATTATAAAAAATGATTTTCACTCCGTTCAACGTATAGCGCGCCGTTTCTCTTCGCGCGAATCTGCGCACAACGATAGCGGCGCGGATTAGAAAATTCCCTCGCTCTCGTGGGAATCCTCGAAATTTCACTTTTCCTTTATGCTTTGTTGAGACTGGAATCATTCAGATTCACGTGTAAAGTAAACAGAACGTAGAATAACGCCTTGCTATGGCGCATATCAGCTAAAGCGAATGGAATAATTGTAGAAAACTTTCAAACAGTCGAACAACCTCAACGCAATATTCCAGTTGAAGCCTCTAAAAATGCATAGAGAAATTCAAAACGTACGAAGTAGATGTAGAATTTAAATAATTGAATTTTTGGGGATTGTATGAGAGAAACATTTGCCCAGAGATAAAAGTAGAGGTAGAAAGATAAATGAGCTGTTAGTAGATCTATTTCTTCCATTTGCAGAGATGAGTAGCAAGAAGACAAGAATATTGTAAACGTGATTGCTCACGCTGCACGTATATTGCTCACGCTCGAGGATCCCAGCCATCAACAGTTCCACTCTCCACTTCACGCGAAGAACAACTTGTCCCGCGTAGAATTGCGGTGAGGAACGTTGAAATATAGGGAGAACCAATTGCACTTGTTAAAAATATGATAGACACGAAGCAAAAGTGTGTCGTCGATGATTTCCATCTCCAAAGCGATGAAGGCACGCGAGTGCAAATCTTCATTGTGGAGAGTCATAATGGCTCGCTAATTGATAGGTAGCGCGCAGAGGACGCTGGCAGGATTTCTAAAGAAAGCCTGTGGGAGCGTTTGGTCGTGCGCTTGTCTCCGCCGCGGCAAATTGCAATACCGATTTCTTCTCCCCGGGTTCCTCCTAACCTCCGCTCGTTCGCCCTCAGCCGCGTCGCACGCGAAACAGCCACTTACATACGTCGATTTCCTTTTCCTCGTGAAATCCTTCCAACTGCTGGAAACAGCTTGGCCCAGTTCCTTGAACGGCTCGAAAGTAAAATTTGAATACGCTGCGCGAGACATTACGCTTGTGCAATAATGCGGAGTTCAGAAATTGAACATTCATTTTTTATGCAATATATATATATTTTTATTTCATTTGCGTTTCTGTTTATGAATAATTTTACTCGGGATGTATATGAAATATCTCGATGAAGTGATTTCACAGAATAATTAAAGAATTTAAGTTTCGTTTATATGAAAGTATATAAGAAATGTATTTATGTGCTTATATTGTGAATAGTTCGTAACTTTTACTAGTTTCCGCTTCTTACTTTCAAAGATTTCCATCTTTCTATTTTAACGGACTGTCTAATCATTGTTAAACATTGTACGAACGTCATGTATCAAAATCCCAGCGTGCAATCAATATGGCAATATGGCATTCAAACGGTTAATTAAACGGATATTACCAAAATTTGATTACAAAAACACGTTTCACAATCACTCAGTCGGACGACTGAAATCGACCATTCGACAATTGAAAATTGTGTCGCGATCGTACACGGAAGACTCGCAATTGGGAATGGTCGCCGCGTATTAATGGCTGGCGTTACAAAACTAAGAGTTATCGCGTAATCGTCATGTGTCATTGTCCGTTTCCAGACGATGGTTTTGCATGGAACAGGAACTTCATGGTTGATTTCTGGTAAAATTTTACTGCCGTTTTCTTACGTGTGTTACGAGAGTCGTTCGATACCCAGCCCGCGGCGAAACGGCTACACAGAACTCGCGAACCACCTGTACACCGCGAGGGTTAAGAAATTTCACTCGTTTCGTCCCGTTCTAGCTTGACGATTATACAGGTTGTCGCTCGAGTGCCGCAAAATCGTTTCTACATCCTGAGTAATTCCTCAAGTGGAAAGTGCTCGGTCTGTTACGGTACCGTCTGCATTCGCTGACAATCACGCTCGCAGGTCTCTTCCTCTTTCTTTTCTTCTCAGAATTGATTAGAAAAAAAATAGGCTTCGACAATGGTGGCTTTCTCGTTAATTAGACTCATTCAAACATCGCACGATCAAACACATACAATCTTGAACAAATTTATACTTCATCGTTCGATGATGTGGTTGCTTATTGATCTACTTTCATTTTTATTTATCGTTTAAAATGTTAGTGTTTGTATTAAACACTGGCGAGGCTAAAGAAGAGTAAAAAGAAGAAAGAAAGTACGTAGGCTCTATCACAGTGTATCATCAAAAAATTCTTTTCACACTTGGACACTAGAGTAGAAAATTTGTAAACATTCCAGTGGCTTTAATGAAAAAATTAAATAATAAAAAGCAAAGATCCCAGGTATAAAAAGTTGTTTCAGTATCTGACTGTTGGCATCAAAACGCGAGAACATCGAGTTTCATTCTCGAACGGAGGAACTTTCTCGCGTATAAAACTGGCGATCGGAGCGTAGCGCAACGTTATACCGATCCGCGGTGGAACGAGTAGTGGGAAGATCGAAGTTCGTCTCGGTGAGGCTGGAATTGCGAAAACCAGAAGCTGGTCGGTAGCTGGATCCATTCTGACTACCTTTCATTACGTTCACCGATATTCTAGAAAGTTGTCACTCGGCCGGATAAAACGAGAAAACCCCCGTTTGCCAGCTGGAAATGTCCAACCTCGTCGGAACCTGATGCAACTAACGTTTCTTGCACGATAATGGTTTCCTGCTGACCGATCACAAATTAGGCTCTCGAAAGTACCGACCGGTAACTTCCTTCCTATCACCGTACGCCAAATACGTATTTCGCCTCGTTTCCTGGTTTAACGTGTAACGCAACTAGAATCTAACTAACGGCGTAGAACGGTCGATTATCCGAGAGAGCTTGGAAATGGCGCTTCGTTTGTTCGATGAATCAAGTCAATCGAAGTCAAATGCTGGCAGAATCGAAATTAACAATCTATACAGAGCCACAGAAAATAGAATCCCTTCATTTTTTTCTACATACTATACGCAAAGAGGAGTTAAGTAGACTTTTTATATATCTGATGGTTAAAGAATTTTATTTATAAAAGGTCGAATTCGAAATGCAAGCCTTGCAAACGCAGTACAAAAAATATAAATTAGTTATTAACTCGACAGAAAATCCAGTTCGAATTAAGCAACATGCTCGAATCACAAAATACCGAAAAAACGATCAAAGGATTCAATGAATATTGTTAACAGAACGCGTAATAAAAGTTGATCAGGGATCTATGAAACTGCGGTTAACTTTGTTCGTAGTAATTGGAGCGTGTCGGTGTAGCGTATTACTTGTACACGACCGTCGTTATTGTCATCCACGATCATATATAATTAAAAGCTGACCAACAATCTTGTTTCTCGGGAAACTACTTCTTGTTGACGAGAGAAATTGAAACAGGCGGCCACGAAACGAAGACGACTCACCGAAGCGTTTCTCGAGGCTTCGAAAGTTGTACAAATATCGCTATAGTGATCATCCGTTGATGCAACTCGTCTTCTTCCTGGTCGCGACACCAGGTCGCAAGTGAAAGTGAACTCTCTTCTTGTTATCGCATTATAACCATCGCCAAAACGATGGAAATCAAACCGGGAACGAGACTCCATTGGACGTTCGATTAATAGGTACCACGTGATATTCTTCCGAGTAGAAATCTTATATCTCGTTCAGATTCGATTTCAAATCTATTCAATTGAGATAATTCGAAAGCACTTGTCCTCGTTGACCTAATTAATTGAGCTGGAAATAGCAATGTTTTAAGTAAATTCTATAGAGATCTTATTCTTTCAAGTTTTAACGCGAAGTTTTATCAATTGTTCAAATACATGTTAAACAATGTAACTATACATTTGATATTCGATGAAATGCAGTAATACATAGATATATAACTAGTGTTCTGTAAGTCGAAGTAAAGGAGGAAAATCGAGAAAAATATTTGAGGTTTCGGTTGCTAGAGAAAACGTCTTTGCTTGGCTAGCGCTAAAGAAAGCTAAAGCTATGTATGGACCGCTGTTCGCAAACAGTATCTACACGAACAGACATGAACTTTTTCTGATCACTACTCGATTCTTGTTACGTGAACAGTATAAGAACATTACGTGAACAGATGATTTCTAGGAAATTCAATTCTCATTCTGTTCGTGAACGTAAATGGAGACGAGTTTTAAGGCAATCCATCCGCGTTACACTGGCTTAAAATAAGTTCTTACCACAAGCGTATATCTACACTAGGAATTTTCCATGTCTTTTCTTAAAAACGAAAAATAACTTCAAGTTACTTCCTTATATTTACCTTATACACTTAGAGTTATTTTTTCTATTTTTATGCACATATATCTGCTATATCAGATAAATGTTACGCAAATTGATACAACTGTGTGACAAATGAAGCCATAATTGGAAAAAATGAGCAAATACTGGTACCAGTTAAAGCCCTCACTACTTAGAGGAGTTTGACTTGTCTGAAGAAAAGGAGAGATCACAAACTGAGAATAAAATATATTTACCTTCAAGCAATCGAGATGAGGTTTTACGATCGGTCTAGCGAGTTTTGTAAATTTCTTGTCTCTCGCGAGAATAACGTTCCAGACACCATTTTAAACGGGACTGTAGTCTCTAATGACGCCCACGATACCATTGGTGAACCGATAGAGATTTCATTTTAAAGAATATTAATCTCTTGCGAATCTGGAAGAGTTTAATGACGGTTTAAATTTTAATGTATGGTTTCTTATTCAGAGAGAAATGGGACACGTGTTTCTTGCAGCACTATTCATAGGTACAGAGGCACTCGCATGGCTTTTACGACAGCAAAATATAGAAAGTAGTAGAATATGTATCGTGGTCTCGATAGATTTATGATATCATAAAACTTGTGAAATGCATTGGAAAATATACAAGTTAAATTCTTGTTATTTTATTAAACCGTTCGTAGCAAAATTTCTCGATAATTCAAAGATAACTAGTATAGACTTAATCGAGTGACTTCAGTATTTCTTTTACGAAAATCTAACCAACTTTCTCGACAATGGATATATCTCGCTAATTTTTGCTGGCTTCTAGTTTACTTAATTTTTTGTTATTTGATGAGGTTTTGTTTTTTGACGAGGTAGAAACACGAATAAATGATAGCCTAATGGCGTAATATCCTGTGAATAAGACAAACGAGATAGAGCATCTTAGTCAGGGACCATCGGTTTTTGCTTCTGGAGTCTTCATCGATGCATGAAGCTCGACATTATCCTGTTTGAAACTTAATGCCTACCCTACTGACCAATTTCAGAAGTTTCTCTTTAATAATAATTAAAGAGATTTTGATTTTTTCGTTTGTACCAAATAATTGTCTTTGAGTCCTATCAAATGCGTGATACATACAGCAGTGTTAAAAATACTGTTGACATTCCAAACAACTCAATGCATACATGAAACTAATAATTTATTTAATCAGAAGTTCGAGTCTTGTACAGTCTGAAGTTTAGCTATCGCCATTAAAACTTTTGAAGAGAAGTCATGTTTTTTTGTACGAATTATTCAAATGCTTCAATCCTTAATTAAGGGTTGAACCACTAGTATGCAATGTCTATAAAATGTTAGGGTCATTCATTCGGAAATAGACATAATTTAAACTTAAAAACTTCAATGTTAATAGCTATAATGATTAGTGCATTTTAGATCACCACGGGGATCTTTTTCTTTTTTTACTATTGATAGTAAAAAGGCTCGATTAAAGTACGAAGGAACCCATTGTCTTCTTTCAGGACACCAGCGATACAAAAGAGGTTCAACAGTCTCTCGCTGAGCAAACACCATCGAAGAAGGAGGTAGAGCCAGACACCAAGGACATCAAAGTGCACAAGGAGGATGAGAACAATTCAAAGTCAGACAACGAGAGCGGTGACCATGACGATGACGATGACGACTACGATGACGACGAGTTTCCTCCCGTCCACATTAAACTACCCCTTCAATTCGATTTCGATGATATCGCTGGTGTAAGTAAGCCAGTGCAATGTACACAAATTAGCAGATTGTACATACGTATCTTTTGTATTAAAAAACTGGATCTTTTTCATTATCTTTATAATTTCATTGTTTGGTTTTGTTTGTCTTTTAGACTTTGATCAACGAAGCACGCAGCAGAGTTTCTTGCGTCGTCGAGAGACGAAGGGCTGACCAAGTTATGGATGGTCCTAATAACAACAATATCGACAACGCTACCGATTCCCGCTATCAAAGACTAAGCGGAGAACGAGTCGCTATTTTGTGCGAATCTGGCAACCCTAACCAAGAGTATGTGTCACTTTAGGCATTAAGTAAAAACAGTTTCAATATACCTTTATTAAAAGAAGTACATTTTGTTATAAGTACATCATATTAAAATTTGAGTACAAAATTTAGTGAACTTTTAATTAAATGTGACAAATATTTAAGGGGAAGATTTATTAGTTAAAAGAAAGAGGGAATTAAGTAATTGAAGTTCAAATTTAAAAGTGAAAATTTTGTAACACATTTGATACGTGGTAACGTTTTAATTTTGTTTCATTTTCAGGCAACAAGACCAAGAAATGCTCACACCAATCATTATTCCTCTTGGAACTGTCCAAGTACCTCTTCAGTCTCAGGAGCCGAACCCAGGTTACCATCAGTATCAAGTGCACACTCAATATCAAGTTCCTGACATGCAACAGTTACCACTTAGCGATCCACGCGGGCTGAATCACATCCCACCTGGTATTCTTCCCCCTGAACTAAGGAATCTCCCTCAGGTAACGATGGAGATGAGGCCTCTGCGTATGGGACCACAGGCGCCCACAATGGGACCACAAACCCCTGCGATGGGACCACAAGTAAGTTTGCTTTATATAGACTATACCAACAAAAATGACACAATACATCTTGAATACCTTTGGAATTGCAAAAAAAGAATTAAATGGCATTTAGCACTTTCTGTAAATAATTCCTACACCTATAGAATTATGATTTTTTTAAATATTTGAATGGTCTTTTATTTGAAGTATTTCTCTCTTATTTGAATACCTCTGGACATATTGGAAATGATATTCCTGTTGACCCATCTTGTATCAATAAAAGTAATATTATTAAATTCTTTTATTATACTAAAATGATTTGTATTTCGTAATATCATTCTCAAAAAAGGTTCTTTAATGACTACAGTAGTCATAATTGAATAATTTTATTCAGGTCGAAATACGCCGAATTCCCATTGAAGTGCGTCAATTTCCGGTGAATGTAATGAGAGGTATGCGACCACCAATGCCCCAGGAACCACAACAGGTACCCATGATGTATCAGCAAGCCGAGCAAGCGCAAGGACCCTACAGCCAAGAACAAGATCCATTGATGATGCCACCACCAGCACCGCAGCCAGAAACCCAAGTTCACGAGCAAAGGATTATTCCTCACATATTGATCCCGCAAACTGAACAACGACCATCCCAGATGCCACCCCAAGTACAGGCCCAAATGCAACCTCAGGCTCAACCTCAACCTCAGCCACAACCACAGCCGGATCCTCAGGTTACTGAGAGACAACAGTCGCCCTTCCAAGGAATTCCATTCGAAATCCGAAGGATCATCCAACAAGTGCCATTGGGGATCAAGAATTTAATTCAACATATGACTGGCGAAGTGAGACCAGTGCCCGTTCAAGTACCCGAAGGTGCTCGCCGTGAGGTAATTGATTTAGTTTCAACATTTACAACAAATTGATTGAAATTTGTCTAAAGCGTAAATTGTTTATGAATATTTCAGAAAATGAGATTTATTTAAAAGGACAAAATCAAATTTTTGTTAAACTTCAAATGTTAAGAATATATAGTTCGTGTTATCTCTTTTCTATTAATATTCATTTATGGAGTATTTTATATGTAGAAATAATTTTTGCACACTTTTTAGAATGTTCAAGAGTTCAAACCTTTCCCGGAAGGAGCACAACCGATCTCTCTGGGACTTCGACTTCCAGTTGAGGTTCGAAATCTACTGGAATACGGAAACATCGAGGGTCGCCAGCGACCAGATGGTTCCAACGAACAACAGGAAGCTAAACCTTTCCCTGGACCGGAAGACGACAGTGAGGAGGAGAGAAACTTCCCTGTACCAGCTGAAATTCGTAACATAATTCACCAGGTGAAAATAAATTTTATAAGAAATAATTTCGCACAAAAATTATTTAACTAAAATTAGTTCAAAGACTAATTAGTTTAAAAAAATAATTGTAATCCATAACGTAGTTTATTTCTTTATTTTGATATCACATAAATACTTTTAAGACAATGGTATTTTGTTTCTGTCTCTTAATATCGCATAAATGGTACGTATTTACAAAATGACTGTATTTCAAGTTCTCAACTAAGTCCTCCGTTATCAAATACAATTCTATTATTTACGATAACAAGTGTTACGTAAGAATAAATGAGAACCGCTGTATCATCAATTTTTTACTGAGCGAACATGAGGTAGCGTGGCCGAGCGGTCTAAGGCGCTGGTTTAAGGCACCAGTCTCTTCGGAGGCGTGGGTTCGAATCCCACCGCTGCCAATATTTTTATCAAAATTGTTTTTTCAATTATTTTTATCAAATTGTACTATTACAATAAAAATTGAATCTTCTATTTCATTTGCAACCAATTTGTTAAAATTTAGTTTCTTTCATGTTTAGGTTGTAGAGGGAAATGCTTTCCCAGTACCAAGATTCGGCCTTCCTTTGAGACCAGTAGATTCCTTAGAAATACCTGTGGAGGCCCGCGCTGAGGTTGCAGACAACCAAAGCTCTGAACAAGAATCCGAGCAGAGACAACAGGAACAGCAACAAACCACTCATATGATGATGCAGCAACAACAGCAACAGCAAGTGCAACAACAACCACAACACGAACAAGAAGAGGAAAGTCGCCCTCACTGTGAGTAGGCGATTTAATTTCTATATTCCTTTGAATTAACTATTTTTCTTTTGGTATCCATTTTTATCATTAATAGTTATTTAAAAAATGTATATCTTAAATTTTAATCATTCTATATTACTTACAAATAGTTACAAATAATGATGGTAATCTGTTATTTAATAGTTCCATTTATATCGAATAAAAATATAAAATTTGTCTCGATTTGTTCGCAGTTGTGCAACCACGCTCGGTGCGTTCCATCCCAGAAGCATTCACTCATCGTCGTGAGAAGCGTGTCCGTCGTTGCGCTTGCGATTGTGCTTGTTAATTTCAACTTGCACCACGTCGAAACGAATGTCCCATCGTACCCAGTCAGAGAATGCCTAAAAAAGAAGAAAAGCATCTCCAAATATGTTTAACGAGTTTCAATAACCCGAGAAAACATTTTTCAGCTGATTGTAGCACGTGAACGTTTCTCCCCGCGTATTTCATATTTTTGTAAACTATATCGTAAAGTAAACTGGATTAGGTATCTTGTTTTATAGAGGATAACATGGGATGAAAGCGTTTCATTAAGAGTTCGTAGTATTATATCCCTTATGGGGCAGCAAAGCCACGAATATATTTTATTTAGGCTGTCCATGGTACGATGGAAGTAAATAAAATGATAAAAATAATTTTAAAAAAAAGTTAAAAAAAAATCATGTGGCTCAGAAGATATTGTAGAGAGTAGACATTTATATCGAGAGAGATACACCTACTATAAGTAGAGGGAAGAAGACTCATTGATTACAAGCAATATTCTCTTTGAACTAACAAGATTCCTTCGAAGAAAACGCATTAACTATTTGTCATTACAGTTTCTTCTTCTCGTGATATAACAACTACATACAGGGAGAAAATGGGAGATAAGAATAAATCTGTGATCGTTTTTTTTCGTTATCATTGAAAAAAGAAGAGGGGAATAATAATTCTTGAAATAATCAGAGGTAGGTTGGTAACATTTCAGGACGATCGCTGTGTATTATATGAATGCGGCCAAGGAAAACATTAACGTCAATTAATTTTTAATTGGTTGTTTGCTTGAAGAATGAAAATAAAGTTTTGAAAATCCTTCCATAAAATTTAATTTCCGTCTTTAAGGTGCATGTTACTATTGTTCTGTACTTGCAACTTCATTTTTTCAATCATCACGTTTCACGTCTATCCTAAACTGTTTATAAGGTATGGATACTTTATTATTCTGTATTTTCTGTAATACATACACCTATACATATATATTTTTTTCTTTTTCATGACAACTAATAAAGCGACAAGATTATTGATTGGACTCGATACCCTGTTAACGTATCGTATTATTCTTTCAGATAGCTTTTAGTCAACATGTACACATTTTAAGACACTTTAAAAGAAGAAGTACACGTGAAAATAACTTTTATAAGAAGCTTTTACTGTAGAGTGATAGAATTTAGCGTTTCATTGTAATATTACGCTAGAATTGATAATATTAATAGATATTTTAATACCTTTATATTATATTGAATATAAATCTCTTTTGAACATATGCGCATATGATATAAAGCAATTAAGCTTGTACAAATACAATTTGAACTTTTTTAATCGAATAATATATACATAAATTTACTAAATCTTTTATCATATTAAGATTATAATCTTAGTCATATTAAGAAGTAAAATTTTTTTTCCAATAGATTAAGTCTTTTGATGACTATAGATATTTCTTATAATTAAATTATTTAAGAAAATATAATTACAATACAACGATAATTAGATTGTATGTTAATACATAAATTTTGTTAGAATATCTACTATTCTAATATTATATTTAGATGCTGTGAAATATTTGAAACTGTTGATATATTTCAATTATTATTTTGAACATGACGTCATTTAGCGGCTCATGACCGCAAATCTAAACGGAACATGCGCACACCCTGTCAACTCGCGATGTTACAGCGATTGTTTGGCGTGTGATGTCATTCTCACACGGTCCCAGTATTATCGTGTTGTGATTTCCGTTTGGGATGGTGACAAAGGTTTTCGAGTAAATTTCTGATCAAGAAACCATCTTACAAAACAAGAGAGCATCGATTTCGTTGAAGGTGAGCCTTACGTACGGAGAATCCATCGACAATCCGTCATGACGTAGCACATTTTTAGAAATCACGTTTCTATTTAGAAACAAACTCTGATAGATTAATGAGTTTTAACAGTAACAGAGCAAAGGACGACGAGTTCTGATTATCGTCAAACTAATCGGAGTCATCCGCTCGAGATGATGAAATTCGAAGAAGAAATAGGATCCACGAGATCCTTGTCATCACGAAATATTCGTTGCTGTCTCGCAACAGCTAGATATAACAGTTCAAAGTAAATTTATTAATTCGTGTTTTTTAAATCGCGATTCTAATACACGCTCATGATTTCTCACACGTCATTCAATAAATCATAGTTGAAACCATTGTAGATTTACATTAATTGTATTAATGTTTTAGCGCATATAGATATTTCGTAGACCATCCAGTCTGAACGTACTACTATCAGGTGAAGTAGACAGAAGATATGGACAAGTTACAAAATCAGAATAATCATGATCTGATCCAATGTAGATACGACAATAGTAATAATAACACCAGAGTAACGGAATATATTAACTTGGATAATCGTACAAATGATCCACTCAGTAAGCAAAACACACAAAGGAAAACAATTTAGGCATAGGTATATAGATTTAATGAATAATGACAGGTGCGCACTTATATAAACTTGTAGGAGCACCAGAAGTAACTATGAATTTAAACGAACGTTCTGCACAATTGCCCATTCATCCATTAGAAGAACCAGAAGAAGATCTATTCGACTATGAAGTCGACACTTCATTCCAAGATGTGAATACAGAATCTGAGGTAAATTAATAACTCTTATCTGTAGTTTAATCCGTTTGAAGAATACTTCTTTCATAAAAATTATCCGTTTGAGTAGTATCAACTTTAGAAGTAATAATTGCACAATGAAATCGCTACTATATAGTGTTATGCTTTATTATTACTAATTTAAAAAAAAATATCTTGAGTTACTATTCTAAGTACGTGATAGGAAGCTAAAAGGCTGAAGAATACATCATGAATTGCTTTTCTCTCATTCGCTCTTACACAGTATTTTTACTATATTATCTTGAAAAAAATGAATTGACTTGTATATGTTCATTTTTAGGAACAAGTGGTACCATCCAGTCAACTAAGTAATAGTTATAAATATCCAGAAGAACTTACCATTTCTGACGATGAGGTAGACGAGGGCATATTTGAAGATGAACTAGCATCTAATTTAGTATTGATAAATGACAATAACAGATACAATTCACAACCACCGTGAATACTTATGTGACGTGTAGTTGACGTCTTCGTAGAGTAGCACTTCGTGCTGATTTGCTACCCACACCTAATGTTATTCAGTTTTCCATCAGTCAAGGTTGCAGAACATATTTTAAAAAGTATTGTGGTAGCAGCATTAGTATATTGTTTTATACGGAGAAGAGTAACATTCCATATGGCTGATTGTTTCAAACAGTCATTGTGATGTATATTTTTATTTTATTTACTGGTAGCAATGAATAATGGTTTTAAATGTTTGTTTTATATTAATATATTTAATATTTTATTATGAGAACAAAGTAGTATAATGAAGATACACAAGCATATGTTATATGTAATATTATTCTTTCAGTTTAGTATTGTATAGTAAATACATTTTAAATGTAGTTATGAATTTGATTATGATGATTATTTCATAAAAAAAAAATTCAACAATGAAATTGTTATTGGCATTGCTGTATCCATAAACTTATTTTATTGGAGTGATGTGACATCTCTATACTTATCACTACTTAATAATAAAACATTTAAATAAATTAACAGAGGCAATGTTTCATTATCGCACTATAATGATCTTTTTTTTTAATATTGTATTCAAAGCATGAACGTATATAAAATCGATTACAAATATATTTTAACTATAATCTTTAAATACATATTGTTACGAAATTCTAGTTACTGTACATATATATTTAAATTATATCATTCTCTAAGACAGATAAGTGCAACAGTGTTTTGTTGATCAAAGTTAAAAACTAAGTGACATAGATTGTATAATTACAATCTACAAAAAAGTCTATTGAAATGAAAATTAGTGAAAGGAAGAACTCTGTAATGCATATTTGCATGACAAGTGACACCTTCCCCGTCTTTCTTTACACTGTAGATACACAGTTACAAATGCAATTAATACCATTATTAGCTATAATTAGTAGAATCTCTTTATATTTAATACTTGGTTATTCACTATTTGAACAACAGCAATAAATTATTATTCGTTGATTTATGCACTTAAATTTAATATTATTTTTTACAAAGTAGATTGTTTAGATAAATAATTCTGTTATAAGAAGAAGATCTTTCAAAAAATTTATAAATGAAAAGTCTCAAAGTGCAACGTTCGATCGAAAAATTTTAATGAAAAAACTGTGAACATGTTCCTTGTACTAAACCACAAATTATAATTCTTCTTTAAAATAATCACAAGTGCTTAATATAGTTTAATATAGTTTCAATATTTTCATTCTTGACTTGAAAGTTCAATGCTATTGCAACTAATAATTTCATTATAGTAGATCCATTTGATTCCACATTTTCTTCATTCAGTACATGAAGTTACTAAATACTTCATCATATTTTAATGTATTACTTAACTCCTGATGTGTGAAGAAACATTTCTTTATCGATGATAGAATGATCCAATATTTTTATTTGTATATTTAATGAAAATATTAATTCTTTATTATTTTAAGAGAAGAAATTGAATTAAAATACAAGAATAATATCTCAATATTGCATTATGAATTTTGACAGAAAATTTTTCTTTGCATTTTCCAAAGAATAAAATGTATATGTTATTCGTTTTTCCACCCAGCTATTCTAGTTTTATTCCGCTGAAACTTTTAAACAAATTATTTATTGATAACGTCGTTGGTGTTGCGTTTCTTTGAAAGCAACTTTTTCTGTCACCCAACACTCGAACGATCCTACACAATACGTGTCCCACGGTAGAATTACTTTCGGACTCGTGTTCGAAAGTGAAATCGAATCGTGCCGAATCGTATTTCGAAGAGCTTTCATACGCTCGACAACCATAACGAAATCATTTGTTTTTCCCAGCATAGAATCGCATGCGAAGCAGTAATTTGTCGAACTACAAAAATTACGATTGTAAATAGATTCTAAACAAGAGGTTGCCTTAAAAACTTCTGCAATTGTTTCCTCCTTTTTATGGTCAATTAATTTTGCTTTAAATTTATTTCACAGTTGCAAATAAGCAACGGCTATATAAATAACTCGAGTCATATCTTCCTTTTCAAAGGAAAAATTGACTTAGCCATCATTGTTTATAAAGCGATGACGAAAATTTCCTCTGGTTTGGTTAATAAAATAAAAATGAGCTGATTTGCGATTTATTTGAAGACAATTATTCCGTTCTTTGCTAGCAACATTAATATTAAAGGCTTTATAAGTATTGCGTAGTGTTTGGACATATAGGCATACAAAATTGACTGTATCGCGTTAATCATTACATTATGTTGTAACGTAATTGCAGCTGGTGCGCGATTGATCGTATCTATGCCCTCGTTGTCTTCGATTAATTACCGTAAAATTCACATTTTTCTTTCGCAGTAATCGTACACCACGGTACACGATCAAAGAATGCGGAAGTGGTTGCGAAATTTCATGTTAGTGGCATGCTGAAACAAGAAGAGCTGTCTTTGCATTTCCGCGCGCTTCGCGTTAAAACCGACACTAGACAGTCTTAGAAATTCTAGCGATTATTGAGAGTTTTTGCATGAGTGGTTTGGATGATGTTTGCACATTTCATGATACAAAATGACGAAAGATGCGATTAATAATTAAATACTGTATAGGACTTGAAGCAGGGAAAGTACAGTTTTTGCAACTCTTGCAATAATGGCGTCAATTTTTACCAATTCAAAAATTAAGCTTACAATTCTTCGAAATTAAGCGGCAAGAAAATAAAGAAGAAAAATTATTCTTTTTTGACAAATTTTTATTTGTACTTAATTTTAACTCGTTTATGTACAATTTAGCCGAGTATTAAACACTTTGAGGAAGAAATGTAAAAAGATTTTTTGTTATTTTATTACACTGAAAGAGTTAAGCTTTGTGTAATTTTTTCAAAATTTTATTAAACATACAATGACACTAAACGTTATATTTACAATATAATAACCGTTCGTATGAAATATAAAATTGTTCTCTTTAGTATCTAGAAATAGCAAAAATGGAACCTCATCATTTTCTTCTTCATTAATCATTTTAGCTGTAAAAGGAATGAAATATGTAACGGAGCGTCACGTTACAATTAATAAGTAGAATAGCATCGAAGGAAAGGGAATTTTTTAAATTATTTATTACCTTTCGCAAATGAACAGAAGTGCACAGAATTCCATAACCGTATCGGTCGGAATAAATGTAGGAAATGTGTTTCATCGAGCCGGTGTTCATCGTGCATTACGATCTCGGAAATCGTACAACACGATGTCTGGTGTAATTCAAGCCAGAGTCCAGTTTTGCTGGTACAGAAATACCGGGCGACAGTTTTGCAAGCAGTTTCGCGTTACACGTAAGGACGACAACTTTTCATTTTCAATTTTTAAAAAAATTGTACGCCTCGCTCTCGATCATTCCAATTATTATCGTACTATTAGTACATTGCTCTCAAAAAGAAAAGAGAGTTAGTATAGTAAGAATAGAGAGTAGGGTATGGAATCTTTTACGAATTACTTTGATACTATTTAATTTTCTTTCAATTTCTTATTTTTTTTTATTAGATATCTTAAATACGTAATATACGTGATAGTATTCAAATAGTATAGATACTGAAATTGAAGGGAAGGGTTATTGAAGAAATTTGTGAAAAATGATTCATTTCCTTTATTTTGTTCAAAGTGTTTGCAAGTGTATGCAGCGCAATATACAAAAATATATAGTTCCATGACTTTTGTATAATAAATTTTAAGATTAACTTAATAGTAATACAAATTTACTAGTCACACTATGACATAAGCTATGAAATTTCCATAAATTTGCGCAAACAATAAGCAGCTACACATTTCTTCTCTGAAAGCTTTATTGTACATATTACAGAATTAGAAATTACATCGGAGAAAATAAAGATATAACCTGGTTGACCTATTCGTAATAGTAATTCTTATGTCGTTCGTATGTATGCAAATTTCACATTGCGCCTTCCCGGAATGACACAGAACACTTTTCAATCGCAAAACAGCGAAAGAGCCCACCTTTTACCTCGCCCACGTTGTTTGCCATAGTCGCCAATTTTGTTTGTTCGTAGTAGAACGAACCTATTCAGAAGAAGGGTAAACGTTTAGAATCAGCTAATTTCAATAATTTCTAAATCTGGTTTGGAACCGGTTTCGGTTGACCCCAAGAACCGCTTCAGACTTCTTTTGATTTCTTTTTTAAAATGGGATGGGCTCGTAAAGCGGCTAGTTTATTAAGTATTTTATAACCATGTGACAAAAAATTATAAGCATATAGCGACTTAATACATTTAATAAAGTGCAGTGAATACTTGTTACTTCGGTTTCTATATATTTTGTTTATTATAATTTGTTATTGCAAAGCGACAAAATGTCAACGTCAAAAATATTGTGAATAATTGTAGAATTTTTAGAGCGATTTAGAAGATTGAAATATGTCTATAAAAAAAGAATTAGAGATCTCTGTAAGATTAATTAATTTTTAGTTATAGTATTACTATTTTTAGGGAAAAATTTAGCTTAAAATGCAAAGAGCATATAGTTTACTATGACAAGCTATAGTTTACAAACTGGTTTCTCCATTTAAACCAATTTTTTGGGTCAGTGTGACTCACAGTTTGCAAACCGATAGTTAAATTATGCCAAAACATGAAAGGAGCCATCAGCTTTCCCATCACGTCGGATCATTGATCACCGCAGTTCAAAGCACCGACACGAAGGCATCTTTCGGCCGTGAATCAAAATTTACAAAGCATCCTCGATGTTTCCAATCGTAAGACCCGTTCCTCATTCACGTGATCGCATTAAAGTCGATTTTAGTGTTACGATCACCAAACGATCCATTTCTTCGCGCGTATACTTCACACGCTCATCGCTCGTAAGGAGAGGGAGGCCAACGAACTAGTCTTTTCGAACTTAGCCTTTCTCCCGCGAAGTTACGTTTTCTCCAGTTAACGTCCGTTCGAGATTCGAACAGGGCATCCTTCTTCTCTTCATTTTCCCCTCCTTTGGTCAAGATCGGTGGCCTACTTTGTCCCCGACAACTTACATCCGCCCAATTTCTCGCAACCTCGTACATATTTATGTGTGTCTATACTTGTTGGAAGACTGCGTCTTCTTCTTGAATAGTTGCATTTTTTATGAATCTTTTTTAAGTAAAGTGATTGTATATTGTTCGAATTTTTTCCTTTTCAGGTGGGAAGTGGCTCGCTTATGAAAAGCTGCCGATTTAAAAAAAAAAAACTTTTCAGAGGCAAACAACAAATATTAGCAATCAATAAAAATTTTAAGTTCAGTTTTTAATTTCTACTAACCAGTTTCATTTTTTTCAGGCAAATATAGTCTGCACATGTATAAGAAGCACTCGATGTTTCCTTCTTTGGAGAAAGCTTGTGGAATGGAAACGAAAGGAAGCCCAAGACCAAACCCGGTAAATATGTTAATAAAAAATAATTTGTTATCTAAATTGAATATTCGTCAAAAAATATTAGAATTTTATTATTGTATTCAAATATACTATGGAAGCATTTTTTACCGATATTAACCATAAATTAAGAATTGCATTGCATTTAAATTTTCCATAAATTTCATAACAAAATCCAAATGACAAAAATGTAATAAAATTCTAACTGAAAAGTATTTCTAAAAATCTGTCTCTCTAACTCATGCTCACCATTTACAGTAATACTACAATCATCTGGACAAACAAGACCAGATTTTCCTCTAACACTAGGAACACAAGAAAACTTAGAAATTACTTAAGTTCGCAGTTCTTAAGCCGTTCCTACAATTATAGATTAAGAAGTGTTCATAAAAAAATTTGCAGACAGCAAACTGTTTGCCATCGTGCACTTATCTCAACGTATCATCGTTCTTGATCGTAAAATGATCAAACCAAACACTTGTAACATCCATCAACCTGTAAACGCAACAGAGAAGTACCAAAAAATGATTACTCACCGTCATTAAGGGCCATGAGCAGTTCGTTAAACTCGATGACCTCGACGTAACAGTTGAAACTCGTGAATGGTACCTTTTGGTTGCGTAACACGTTGAAATTGTGCCCCAGGCTGTGCGACTAAAAAATTGTTGGCGTCTTCCGTACAGTACACGCGAAACGTCGTGTCGTGGATATTACAAGGACGTCAAACGGTGCGGTTTTAACAAACGCACGTTCGATAACCCTATGAGGTACCGTTGGCCTAAACCGGAAGTGAAGAACACACCGGGTACACGGTGTCAGTGCCACGAAATTGCTCGGGACCTCCGCTATGGAACGAGACCCGTCTGGTATGTAGCTACGCGCTTCTTCTTTGTCGAGGCTTGCAAAATGGCGACGAAAGTTACACTAAAATCAAGCGTGAATCAAGTTTATCGCGAGTGTATTTTAGATTATTGCAGGTTCAACTTAATTTAGAATGCTTTTAGTAATTTACGAGTAGGTAATTCTTCCAGAAAAAGAAATTAATAGTTTGAAGTTTGGTTCAGATTAGATAGATTGCTTAAATTCAAGCGGAAGAAATGAATAGGAAGCCATAAATAGTCTGACGAATGAATTTTTAGAATTATTTTTTAGAATTACTTGAGCTATTAAATTATATAGTAATTTATGAGTGCACAGTGAATTTCGTTTCATCTTTAGATGATGTCTTCGTAAATAACTTCAATCGTTTCAGGAAAGTCTTTACTTCCTGAAACAAGGAATGAAGATGTAGAAATCCTCAAGGTTAACTATCCAAGGAAATATTGTTTGCGGTGACTATGATTTTTTTTTGCAGGACTTTTACGTCATTACAGATGATTCATCGGTATCTCTTCAATTTCTTCATTTTATGTTGTATGATCGAGGACTCCATTTTAATAAAAATAGTTTCATCAAATATCTTCCATCACACTTGACATATTATTATCATCTTCGTATACTGATATATCAAAATGTTTTGAAATTTAGATGAATAACGTAAATTTATGCCCCTGAGACAAGGGGGTAGTTTTGAGAACAGAACGTTTAACTGAAAACGATCACGAAGTGTGCCGATTTTCTACAAAATCCGGTCGCATTTCGAGGTTCCAAGGTTCTCGTAGAAGTCAAGGCCAACTAGTCATAAACCACAAGCATCGTTTTATACTGCCCGCATTACGTCTACGTCTACGTACACTATTGTCCAAAAATATCTATGATACTTGCTTACATTCTAGAGGATGTAGTTTTATTGTGGAATCGTGGACAAAATCATATGCAAAGATTTAGTAAAAAAATTCAATTCAAAGATTTTCAACATTCAATAATAATAATCGAAGAATTTCCTAAATGTGTTTTGATATTTTAATCGTCAGAGTTCAGCTTCTGTTGTTTTCTAAGAAATAAGGAATCATAGTTATCAATTCTTTTCAATTATCTTAAATATTCTACGTTATTATTTGAATTACAATTTATTAAATTTTTCAATTATAATCTTCGCATATATTCTTACAGCAGTAATATATAAAAATGGTTTTAATGTTTTATACTTAATAATTAATTGTTTATTTAAACGATGTGTTATTACTTCGAATCGAGCAGACCCCCAATATTTATGCGTCACAGTGTACATATACATACCACGTATAGGACGTATCGTTGAAGAGAAAGCGACCAGCGTGCAACCAGTTTATGAAAATCACCATGACCATTTGGGCGATCGCCTTTCACGGGCAGACACGTCCCGAACTTGAACACCCTTAATCGCCATCGGACGAAGAAGGCGCGACTATGAAACCGCCCCTCATTTATGGCCACCTCTTACACGCAATTAGGCGGAATTTATGATTACACGTAGCGCCTTGTTTTCCACCCCTTGTTTTTCAAGCCCCATTGTTTGTAAATCTAATCACGATCGTGTTGTTACATCATCGAGCTTTTCGAGCGAATCATTCGCTGTTGCACTTTCCAATTTTCTTATATAATATAATACATATATCTGCATTCTTTTAGTCATTTGTCTGCCGTCTGTTTGTATCTTTCAAATATTCATTGCGACGAAGAAAGGGGTCCATGAAAATGGACAGGTTTTCAAAGGATAGTTTTTTTAAAAAATATATATTATTGATATGTTTCATTCTCGGAAAAATTCAATTTTTACAGATGAGACATTTTTACTTGAAACGACCCGAAATTTCGATTAATGGTATAATACGTAAATTTTCAATTTCAAATTGAAGAAATACTTCACGCGATATTTAGAGACAGGGTTTCATTAAAAATAACAAAACTTTCATAAATGTTCATTTATTCTCTTCGAAAACAATTATCGTATATTACATCGAGAGATTCGCGACACATCTGCACACACATAAAACTACTCTCGATTACAAATATATCGATAATGCAGTTATCCAAAAGTATACAAGCCAACCAGAAGCATGTATCGTTGAAAGCATAGAAGTTCTTTTCTGTCAAGTATAGATCGTATTTAAGCTTAATATATCTCCAGATTAGATACATAACTGGGATGATAGAAAGAGTGTGAACGTATAAATTGTTATGCCATTTCGAACACACCACCCTGTAGTTCCTTCAGCTGGTTGTCATAAATATACACGATGTGCCCTCTGGATACATTCAATCCGTAAAGCGCGCCATTTTCCAGCTTCTGGAACGGATTCTGTGCGATATTCAGACTAAGCAAACTGCCCAAATTCTTGCACGAAGCTTTCATTATTTGGCTGATCTTATTTCCGTTCAATCGCAGATTCTCTAACTGAGGCAATCCTTCATAACTATCGCCATCAATAGTGGTCAGGGTGTTGTTATTCAAATACAAATTTCTGAGTAGTGGCAAGTGGAAGGTTCCTTTTGGAATACTCGAAATCTTGTTCCCTATCAAGGATAACGTGGATCTTGGTACATTTGCGAAGCTACCTTTCTCCAAACTGTTTATCTGATTGTAATCGATGTGTAGGAAGTCGAGAGTGTGCGACATACCCGCGAACGTTTCCGCGGTAATCTTCTCGAGCCTATTCCAAGCCAAGTTCAGGTGCTTCAGGTTGTCCAACTTCGAGAAGGTGCCCTTCTGCAGATCCTTCAACAAGTTTCGATGAAGTAGAAGCGTGGTTAACTGTTTCAGACCGTTGAACGTCTGGTGTTCAATTTCCAGTAGATTATTCTTGGTTATGACCAACGATCGAAGCGAATCTAGTCCCTTGAAGACATTATCCTGTAGCCTTACGATACAGTTTTCAGCTAGGTTCAAGTAAATCAGACGAGACAGATTGGAGAACACTCCACTGGGGATGGAAGAGATCACGTTTTTCGATACTACCAGCGACGTCAGAGTTTGGGGCAGACTAGAAGCGAATGACATGTTCTCCAAATAGTTGTCATTCAGATACAGGGAAGATAAGTTTGTTTTACTTAGAGCACCGTCTTCGATGTACTTTATCAGATTGTCCCTGAGGTTCAAAATCTGTAGATATCTGTTCTCGATCACCTGGCTCCCGATACTTTTGATCTGGTTGCTGCTCAGGTCCACGATGGTCAGACTCTTCGGCAGGTCGTTCAACATCTCCTTCGTGATCTCTGTAATCTCATTTTGTGAGAGGTCCAAGGTGTAGACGAGGTCATCATCCAGATTGTACCATTTCTCGTAGAATCCTCTGATGCCCAGTCGTCGAAGGCTGACGTATTTTTCTGTAATGTCGATTGGTATCACCGTGCATACGCCGTTGTCCACCTCGACTACTCCTAGTGAAATAACTATATGCTCAAGCATGCACAACACCGCCTTTTTTGTCTCCTGTAGTTCCACTTTCGTCGACGCTGCCGCGGAATTTTGTTTGGTCAACGCGTGATTCTCCTTGTTCGCCTCTATCTCTTTCTCCACCTCATCGTTGGATTCTACTATGTCCACCTCACTTTTTATTTGCTCCAAATCTTTCAGCTCTTCCTCGTCCTTTGAGAGTGAATTCACAAACGCGCCTGTACTTATGCTCGACAGGACGTTACCAGAGGTTAATATGGTCGTCGAGTTCGTCAGACCGAACAAGTTTCCTCTGCGAAGGTTTTCTATGGGATTGTAGGAAATATTCAGCGTTTGAAGATTCTCCAAGCGGAGGAATAGGTGATCCAGTCTGTGCAGCTTGTTCTCCGCTAGGGACAAATACGTGAGATTCGTCAGTTTCGAAAACACGGATTCTGGTAGAGACTCGAGGGAATTATTGCCTAGGTTTATGAACTTCAAATCATGCACTTGGTCCAGGGCGTGCTCTTTTATACGAACAATCTCCAGGCTGGATAGATCGAGTTCCGGTGGGATGACCATCGAGCCTCTGTATTGAACGCTCTTCAAGGTTCCATTTTCGATATCCACGATGAAGGAGTTCGAGGCTAGACTGTGTGGTCCTGCTGCCACTAAGGGTAGAAGTAGTATGGCGAGTAACATCGTCAATATCTATAAAACAAAAGCATGATTTTAACAATTTTAGCATTCTTAAGACGACAAGGGTTGCATTTTGTATGGTAGCAAATTTTGTTTTCGTTTATGAAAATGAACAGATTTACTTCATAAAATTATTGTTCCAGGGATTAGTATTCCAATAAAATATAAATTACTCGTAATAGAGTTTTTATTGAAAGATGACACTCTTTAGGCGTCTCGAAATAAAAAAGAAACTATATTTTTCAGACAGGTTCGCGGATTTGTCCGACACGTTGGGGCTATCAAGGTTACCATCATCTCTCTTTAGCACGGGGAAGAAAGAAGCTCGAGCGACCGGTTTTACCACTTCTTCAAATCAAAAGTACCACGCCTCGTTTATTTGTTTTCAGCATCTTTTACTAATAGTCCCGGCAGATTTGAAATGGTGAGTGAATATTTTATATATAAACATTACTACAACGAATTTTGTCTTACTATCTTTAGAATAGCGTATCTTACTGAGAATCACTCTTTCAAATGACTTATTATCTACCCTATCACGATACTACGTAATGGCTAAAAAAAAGCATTTCAAATATGAAATTTGCATTTTCAAGAGGCTGTGAAGTATTATCTCTACGAATTTTTTCGAAGCAATTAGGTAACAGTATAAAATATTTTGCAGATAAAAAATTCAGCGATTCTGAATTAGAAATGGTGCAATATTATGAATAATTGTAAGCGTACATAATAATAAAATTCGATACAGTTACTGCACGAAATAAAACCTCGTGGAGTTATTCAGAGAGCGTGAATTTAATATTAAAATTCTAACGGTCAAGAGAGTCATTATCGGTTAATTTGTTGTCTTCTCGTTTTTGTAACCATTCGAATCATTCAAGCTGATTATTTATGATTCAAAAACTTGACTAAGGCAGTTTTTCTAATGATACATAAAAAAAATTCAATGTGATTTAATTTATAATATTTTGAGAAGAAGCGTTTACAGTTTAAATCTAAATAATCTTCGTGGTGTTCGTAATAATTCCAAACTCTTCCCTACCACCTGCAAAATAACGTAGAGTCTGTTGTGCGTTACAAAAATATTTATTTTACGTATTTCCACATTCAACAAAATAATAATGAAAATTCCGGGAAATTGAAATAAGCTTAATTCGTTGCAAGCGTCGTGCAAATAGGGGTAGCTTTAAATGATAGAATTCATATATAATATTTATAAAAATTTACATGTTCGTAAAGTGTAACATACATATTTGTATACATATAGTAAATTTAATAAACATTATAGAAAAATACTATAGAAAAATGCACGGTAATCGACAACGCGTATCTTACAACGCGCTATCGATTAATCCATTTCGCGCCAATTCCAACTGTAATGTAATTGAATTCACATCGACCCCAACTTTCTTCTAAAGAAGTGCGAATTAACCCTGTCGCAGAGGTTCAGTAGAATGATCATACTATATATTTATGCTACTCCTTACCTGGTGAGTGAGCGAAATTCAGAAAACCGCGTAGAGCAGCAGTTCGGCAAGCACTGGTTCCAGCTTCCACTTCTAGGACGTGGCTCGTTGACGATAGGATTCCACAGGACACGGTAATCGCAGGAATCCTGCAAGCTTTTATACCCCACGGACCGGGGGACCCATAACCGTGTGTTCGAGGGTTTTTCGTGTAGCCGCGCGCGTGATACACACCACGATGATAAACCAGTTCCAGTGGGAGACCGCGTTCAAGAGGACAAAGACGAGCAGGTTGATGAAGAAAAAGAAGATCTCGTTGGAAATTCCAGGTATTAGTCAACATTTATTATATCACTGTATATGAACATTTTTAGAAACCTGTACCAGTTCTATCATTCAAAGCTACTAGTTCAGTTTGGCAGCAAGAATAGCAAACGAATGAAACGCGGTGGCACAATGCGTGCATCGCGTCGACCTTGCTCGCATCGAACCATTATTAATTATTATACCATTATTAATTCGATCTATTCGGGAAATCAGACTCCATTAAACGATCCAACTGTTTCCATGGACTTTTCCTTGGTTCTCGATACTTGGTTCCATCGAACAAGATGAATTTGTCGATGATAAGGCTATTTTGTGAAGATATCATCGTAAACATATCTCATAAAATATAAAGGAATTTTGCTGCAATTCTAGCACATTCTATCAGGAATGGTGCCATCAATTTTCTCTTTCATTCATTTCTCTATACTCGAAATGAATCCTAAAGCTCTAGCTCTTCTACCAAACAAATAAATTATTTATTTTCATATCTTTATTTCGCGTTCAAATCTGGGATTGCGAAGTAATCTATCGCGAAAGGAAAGAGTTTAAGAGGAAACGTTGCCTTAGATGAAGTGAAGTTAATTAAATTTGCGCGCGCGCGCACCGCTCAAGATCGAACACGGCACATCCGAAAGGATCCGTGAATTATCTTCCGCGAACGATCGTTTCTCGCTTTTTCCTTGCCACGAACCCCGTGAGAATCGCTTTGTAATCAGCTGCCGGGATGGATGAATCCCAAGCGTTCCGATGCGGCAAAGGAAACACATTTAACCCTTTGATTACGAGAAATAGTGTATACACAAAAATGATTCCGTGTACACACGGAAGATTCATATTTTTATTCGTACATTTAAGCCTCCTTGTTGTATAACCAATTAATCCCAATAATCATTTAATCCAATTGAGAAATAACTTGCGAGCCCTAACAAATCAAATTGGAACAGACAATAATTGCAATAGAAATCGAAATTAAAAATTAGTTCAAATTTCTAACTAAAAAATTCTTCTCGATTTTCCAAACGAATAATTATTTAATATATATTATAATTACCAGTTATTTCTTTCTATAAAAAGTAGCACAAACTGAAGGAGGTATATTATCATTTTCTCATTAATATTACGCGATCTACTTACTTGAATCTCCGAATAACTTCGACTCGCGCAATTATACGGCGAATCGTTTCGCGGCCCGTTAATTAGGCACTTTTTAATCAAACACGACAGATAATCGTGACCGAGAATGGAAAACCGGAACGGCTAACGAGTAACATCGCTCGCGTGCATTAGATAACTGGCAAATGTTAATTATCCGTGACTAAAAAACTGCACGTCGAAACTCGTAGGTGTAAAAAGACGCTCGAAGTAAATGGCGGATCGGCGATAGCTCGCAGCTCGACAGTTCGTTCGACGTATCGTTAAGGGTTTTACCGTACCGTGCGATCACCGTCGGAGAAATTAATCTTTATCGCGGTTAAATCACGACAGGCATGAACGCGCCATAATTATTGCACATATTTGTCGCTGATCGTTCTATTTTTTTACTCGGATCAAATATATTGTAAACGAAAAGAATCAATCAGATTTAATCGTTTTCTCTCAAAATAATCATTTCACATTGCACATTTTGGGGAATATTTTGCAATATGAGTTTTGTTATTAGCCAAGTAGGGCTTGCAATGCACGTCGATTTTAATGTGCAGCGGAGCCACCCTTAGTCATCCTTGGGCACTCTTCGACTCCAGACGTAACACGAGCTTGCAGTAATCGTTACAAAGATAGGAAAAGCAGTTCTTATTTCTTAAATTCTTTTTTAGTTCTATGCTTTCTTCCAGCATCTTTGCAATTTTTACATTTTTCACGCTCCAACTAGATATTCCCTGTTCTTTCTGCTATTCTCTATGTAAGTTTACATGCTGACCATGTATATCGGACGAGGGATCGTGAATACTTTGTAGCCATGATGCAGCCCGCATAGCTCACAAGATTTCTGAGCCCGTAGCTTACAAAAGTTGTTAGTAGATCGATTTTATTCGAGTTCAGTGTGGTATGTTCTACTTTTTGAGAAAATGTAAAAATACTGTTTGTTCTACAAACAGTATAAGTAGTACAGTAAAGTTCTAAATGTACAATACAAAAGGATCTGAACGTATAATCTATCAGCGTTTCACAACAGTAGGAAAGAAAATTTAGAGAAAATTTTTTCGTTTTTCATTTAAGGGATTCGTATTTACAGACTTTAATTAAGCTGTTCATTATCGTCGTCACATATTCATTTATTTCATTTTTATTTCAATAACAATCTGCGTGAGATTATTAATATTACAGAAAGTTGAATAATTGTGTATATTCTGTAGAATAATGTGCGTTGATGTATCTTGATAAGGGTAAAACACGATTTTCCATCGTGTCATCGATGCACTTGCGATTAAATCTTCCGCTTCTTATCTTGCTGAAGCACGGTCCCTGAGCTATCCGTTTGTTAGATCTGTTGTTTGTAGCTTGGTTAGTTGGCGTTCAATTTATTTAATTACTCCCTACGAAATAAAGTGGAGGTTTTTTTCCTTTTGTATAGCGGTTCTTGTTTAAATTCTTAGTTAAGCGA
Organism: Xylocopa sonorina; assembly: GCF_050948175.1. NCBI lineage: Eukaryota > Metazoa > Arthropoda > Insecta > Hymenoptera > Apidae > Xylocopa > Xylocopa sonorina. The sequence continues at coordinate 3,685,461 of NC_135202.1, read as the reverse complement.
ATTGAAACAATTGATCTGGACTAATAATGAATTAAATACTTTCATGATGAAATGCTGGCTGTTTTTATTCAATTTTTGAAAGTCGAGTTATATAAAACCAAATTTGAAGCATAACAGGAAGTGTATTATGATGGATATTATATTTTACTTGTCACACATATTGTTATAGAAAAATATTTAATTAGTAACAAAAATCGATTATTTAAGGGTCATTTTTACTTATTCAATTATTTATTAATATCCATTTTGAATATCGTGATTAACAAAAATAACTGTACATGTAATTAATATTAGATTAATTTAAAAAGTTTTAATTGAAAAACTTCATAGACCTTGATATTTTCCCTTAATTTCGATTGATTCGAGAGTTTACGCGAAGAAACACCCGAATTGTTGAACCACCTCTAACAACGCTACCCCTAAGCGTCCATCGGCGTTCGTTTAAAAGCGAATCGGCATTTATCGACCGCGAATAATTCGCAGGACTCGAAATCGCAGCTGAAACTGACCCCAGGGATGATCATCTGGCAGGAAAGTGGCGCCTTTCTCGCGGCGAAAGAGGTCGTTGGAGAGGGCCACGGCGCGCGGCGTGGCGCAGCCCGGCGAATGTGGAGTAGAATCGCATTACGTACAGGCTGAGTAACGGAGCGGGCGCGGAGCAGAGTGTATCGCGTGTCGTCTCCTCGTTTGACGAGCGGTGTTCTCGCGCGGAATATTCTTCGCTTCGCTCGTCAGTCGCGTGCTGACCAGCCAGCCGACCTCGTGCTCGTACCGCTCGAAGCCTCGCGCGCAACGCTGAAAATCGCTGACAAGTCACGTGACCAATTTCCCAAAATCCACCAACACCGTATCGTTTTGACATTTCGCGTTTCACGTTTCGAGGTAGAAAAGAACCGTATCAGGTGATCGGTCGGAATTTGGTGCGATCAGTTTTAGTTGATCGAGCATGAGCGTTTAACGAGGACGCTCGGGGGCGCGTGTGCGAACGATCGATCGAATCGACTCGCAGGGTGGCGTTGAAAGTTCTCAGTGATCGATTGCCACGATAGCGCCGCGTGGATCCGGTTAACTGCTCGAAAGGAGGTACGTGGTAGTTACATGAATCCGATCGACCCTCGTCCGAGCTTGATGAGTCGCGTTCGAACGTCTCGGATCTGAGGATCCGATCGACGTCGAAGGGGTCCAAGCCATTGTTCTTCGATTGATCCTCGCTCGGTTGGAGAGAAGAAACCGACGCAACAATGCTGAACGACAACGCGTGGAAGCACAGACGGGTGCCTGTCCCGAAGAGGTGAGTCTTCTCCTCTGCTGATTTTAATCGATTTTGCCCACTGTTTTGCCAACCACACGTTGTTGCTCAACCAGGCTACCAGATCTGCTGCTAATTGAGATCGCGTTTAACTCGCGTTTCTACCATTTCCTTCGTTTCACGATCAACTTCTTGCTCTAAACCACACACCTCGAGAGCACAGTTTGTCTCTGCGTTTCCACCCCTTCTTTTTACAATTCGATAGAAACACCACGATCGAATAGAATATTCCTCCATAATGAGTTTTTGTCCTGATACAACTCATGGTGTATCAGGTATTCCGGAAAAGACACGCTGTGGACGATCTGTGATACCAGATGTTCTTTATTTTCTGTCCATTTTCGTGATTGGAGATTCGTTTAATGATAGATTACTTAGGTACAAGTCAGTCATTGAAATGATTTTATATTAAATGCAGACTCGTGGAAAGAAATATATTTGACAAGTATTGGAGAAATATGGAATAAATATTGAACGAAATTCTCTCGTTCCAAAGTATGAACAGAGGTATGAACAGAATTAATATAACGTAATTTATACATTATACACAAATGTGTTTATCGGACAACATTTATCTGATGATATAACTATTGGGACATTCCGTGTAAAAAATTTCTCAGTTCAAGGAAAAGGAGTCGCCAGTAACAGGGAATAAAAATGGAAGCACAGAATTATGCACTTTATATTTGAAAATTTTTTATAAAACGAACACAATTTAATTGAGAATATCTAGTTAAACCTGCGACCGACTTAAATTAACATCAATACCAGCTATCCACATTTGCAATATATGACCTTTTTGAAAAGAAAAATTGCACAATGGCTGTAAGTAAAACTTAATTCTGGAACTCTCCATATTAATTACTTCTTAATAAGGAAGTTCTTTTCACGGTTCGTTGAAAATAAATTATTTTTATTCTCAATTTCATTCATTTAAAGCAAATAATATTTGTCGAGAAATTCTTGAATTAAATAATAACCAGAGCTTTAACAGGAATACTGCTGTAACAGTAATGGTTAAATAAGTAGGTTCGAATCAACTTATTGTCGATTTACAAACATATGGTCTGAAACTCGTGCAATTTCCACGTTTTGTTGTTAAAACGGTAACTCTGATTACTCTAGTGGTTCCGTTTAACTGTTTCGTTGCTCTGTGTGACAAGTCTCAGCGTTCGTTTGCCAGTGGATAAAAAAAATATACTTTTGTAGCAGCAACCTCATTTATCAAATAAACAATACATTTGTTTCAATGATTGCGATGGATAAAATTGCTAAAAGAGTTGTAGTAATTTTATTAATTGTCATATCATTCTTTAAATGATAATACAATATTGGCGATATGATTAATCGTTATTATCATATTTTTGTATAGTATAACTGATGAAAGTATGATAAAAGTCCTTTGTACTAGGATCACAATTTTATAAAAGGAAGTTTCATCAATTCTAGAAAATTACGTAAACGAATAGTATATAAAATTAATTTTCACAATCGCTCATATGTTTAAAACATACAATAGCATCCCAATTCTTAGCAAAAAGTTAAAACTTGACCAAGACTCGAATAACTAAATCACTAAAGGTTCGCTTGAAAAGTCTCGCAAGAAATGCTAGAAAATCGTAATAAACCGCCCAAAGTCAGAGACAATACACGTGTTCCCACGTCCCATCCTTAAAAGCGTCGCGCCTCGCGCTCACGCTCGATAATCAAAACAACAAAGCTCAACGAATTCCACCAACCGTACAATTATGACAAATCGTTATTATATGATGTAATCAGCCATTACCCATTGAATATTCATCTGATCGGCGTCCTGGGGCGTTCGCGCGCGTTTCAATCGAGCCGTATCAGAACCGAGGCGAGAAAACGGTTGATAAATCGTCCCTGGCCCAGGCACAAAGCGTGAGAGCCGTGGTCTCGTGTCTGAAATCGATTTATCAGCGGACGTTCGACGCGTTAAAATGCTTAACCCCGGAATACCGTCGGGTTCAGCAAACGGCCACCAGCTCCTTGCTAACAGATAAGTGTCTCTTCTGCTTTCGCGTCGACCGGACGCGTCTGATTTATAGCCGCGGATCGAGTTTTTATTTCCAACAGCACCCCGTCAATTATTTACGAATTCGATAAAAACTTATGCGCCGTTCGAACCACCCTCGAAGCTCTCGCGCGGGTATCAATGGCGCGATATTTCTTCTTCAAATAATCACTGCTCGTGTACAATAAATTACTTGCAGCTTCCGGAGTTACAGTCTTGTTCACTGTTCCGAATGGATCATTTGTTATTTTGGTTACTGTCAAGCTGGACGAATTCAATAAATCTGGTTTACAGCCTTTTCAATCCTTTAGCCGATCTTTTTCTTTTACATTTTATTTTTATCTAAGTTTTTAATACAGAACCTTCTATACCATTATTAATTGGTATAGTCTATTGATCTTGGAACTCTGAAACTTTATTTTCTTGAAAATCATCCCTCGCGCGATTATGTCACCCCTACAGAATATTCTTCTTCTTTCGATATTTATTTATAATCATTTCGAAGTAAGTGAATAGGAAATTAACAGAAAAGATCAAGATGGTAGAGGCAGAAAAAGGACGTAACGGTATTGGTTGTTACTCGTTCTACGATTTTTTTTTTTATCGTATTACCGCGTGAGTATTGATTTCGTGATGGATGTCCGCAGAGATATAACAGTAATTGATTATTCCGAGCGGGGGGATTGACATTCCATTTCCGTTAGATGCGAATCTTCTAGCATTGCGTGGAACTTCTCGATAGCGTGGGAGTTTGTAATCCACAGTAGGCACTACTGGGAAAATAATAATAGAAATATATTTAACGCGAAGTACCTGCCACTTCTAATCTCACAAATTTGAGAAAGGAACGAAATGACAAATTTTAACTTCAAAAAAGGAAATGCAAAATATAACTATCATTTTCAAAACTTAAGCAAGATGATCTTCCTAATTGAGAGATGTGAATACGTGTAACACTTTTCACAGTGACAATGAACTTACCCCATTATACTCGGTTCACAAAATTGCTGCTAATAATAGATAAGCAAAGCAAACAGGAAGTCGTTGGAGCTACCTTTCTTCCCACGATGTCCGCGACCAAACGCGAGATCGCGGTTCATGTATTACTGAATGGACACGCGTAGACTAATCGCTGTAGCCGTGTTAAAAAAGTTTCATTCAAGAAGAGAGGACAGGTAGAAGCATTTCTAAATGACGTTTAGATGCATCGCTCAGACGTAACGGATTAAAGGTCATCCGGTAGCGTCCTCACCGAACAAATCGATGCATCACGTTGATTGGACAGCGGAATAACGCAAATTGTACATCGTTTCCACGTTCTATCGTCTCTAGATTGACCAGTTTACTTGTTCCCGTAAGTATAAATAGTTCGTGCAATGTGACAACTTTATTTGGATAATGACGATCGATTTTTATGGTTGACACGGGGGGAGGGTGGGTTATTGAATAATTTTCGTTTTTTATTTTCACATTCACAAACAAAGATTGCATAATCAACTGAATAACTAGAAATATTTTTAAAGATGCGAAATAATTATTTGTAAAATTAGGAATGTTAATTTCAAAAGTGTCAAAAAATCGAAAGGTGTTAAGAAATTTACTCGAAATATATCAGTTGAATTTTACATCGAATTACAAAAAGGTAATGTTTCAATTTGACGTAGAAAGAGGCTCATAAATAACGTTCTAAATATCAGGTGAAACCCATGATATCAGAGAACCGAAGTGGTGAGCACAGGATTCATCCGCAAATATGTAGATTTCGTTACCCAATTTCAATTTTAATTTGATTTATGCAAATCACTTGTAACAGGATTTCCCCGCTTATGTAACACTTTCGAATCTGAAACTGGAGATTTGCATTTCGAGGCTGTAATCCTGTCGCAACGTGATATTCAATCCTGATGCACCCGATGACATTAAAAATAAAAACCGTTTACGGTAATCGAAACAATCGAATTTCACTAAAGTCATTTCACTCGTTGTTAAAATCGTCTGAAACGCTTAGACTGTCTGAGCGAATCTCGGATGGGAACTACCGTTTCCAGCAATCGTTTCTGGAACATCCACTTCTAGCCAAACTCAATTAGACAGATTAAGCTAATTGCTTTTAAAACACCGCTATTAAGCGTCTATTATCCTCGTGACTTATCACGTCAAACGACTGCTGGCGCGTTTTTCTATTTTTCTCGAGGAATACCAAATTTTTTATTCGATCGAGAGTACGCATGCGAAATGAAATAGAAACGGCGTGATGGCAGCTGAAAGGGTAATTGCGGAGCTATTCGATCAGCTGTTTGACAAATTTGAAACGGTCTCTTTCTCCGAATCGATCATTCGAAACGAGAAAATCAAATTTTTGTGATCCACTGTCACAAAAGTGGTGCACGTAAAACGTTCTCGAGAGTCGAACGATGGTAGAATGGTAACGGAATATAATTTTCGTAAGGTAAAGTTTCCGTAACTTGGATTCTCAAGGTGAACGACCAGGCCCAAGGAGATCATCGCGGCGCTGTTTTCATCAGCCTATCCATTTACGAGATTCGAAAGTATCAGTGCCATTACACGCTGGATAATAATCTCGGAACGAAGACAGCCACGTCACTAAGCCATCATTAACGTGAACTCTCACTGACTTCGCTATCCGACGCGTCTGCACTTTCGATCGGGATCATTCGTTCCACCGGTGTCGACCGTCCTCACGTTTCACCGGATGTACAATTTTCTTCGTTGTCGCGACGAGTAGCGAACCGCGGATCGTCCTGGGAAGATTCCTCAAACAAATGCGAATTTACCTACATAACATAATAATTGCTTATTAAACTCATGTGTTTATTTTAATAATTCGTGCATTTAAAACTCTTCTTAATTTATTTCTCTTCCACATCTTATATATTATGCATTAAAATATATATATATAGTTCTGTGAGCATATCCTTGGAAACTGCTTATGCGATCAGTTGCGTCGGAGATGTGACGAAATGCAAATATTAGTATTTCCAGGAATATTTTAAACGTATGAATTATTCATATTTCTCTGCGTTACTTGACGCGAGGGGCCTCTCAATTTGAGTTCTGATTCGAGTCGAAGTCGAATTCTTTTTTCGACTGGTTGAAATTGAAATATACAGTAAAGAAGGTGGAAAACGCTGTGGATTCGTGTACGTGCGCTATAAATCGAGAACGAGATCTCGTCACGGGCGAAATGGAACTCCGGAAAGACTAAAACCGCAGAATCGATCGGAATACGACTTCTGCCGTTTGTTCGCCATCGATCTCGAGCTTAACCGATGGAAATATTCATTTGAAACAGTGGTTTGTCTCTGTGGAGTCGATAAAAAGGTGGAGGAATAAAATTAGTGCCCTTTACGAAAGGTATTTCCATTGATGTAATTTAATAGCAATTTAATTTCTATTTAGCATCATCGATGAGTTATTTTGATGACCATTCGTCCATCATTTGTCTATATACGAGTTCATATACATATACTAATAGTTCTTATCTTCATATTAGTAGAATACGGATGCTCTACAGTTAATTACAATATAGATTTAGTACATTAGTTATAAATGATTAACGATAGATTTAAAATTGTTAGTATATACATATATTATTATATTACTTCTTTAATATTTCAACAATATTTTAATTTTATTTTATCGATGGTATTAGAACAAATATCTTAGATAATTTCTTTGTTTAACAATCTTCCAGAAGTGAAGTTGCTACGGTTGTAAAAAGATTTCAGTGAAAAAAGCTGTTTTACTTCTAATGAACCTTCTAACGTTGGTTCTAACGGTGCTAACAAAATTCCAACGTGAGCGAAGGTGTATTACAATATAATTATCAGTTCCATTAATAACAGCGTTCGAAGACAAAAAATTACTGCTAACATCTGGCTGAAACACCTCCAGTAGCTCTCGACCTTCCGCTAAGTCCCAGTTACTTTACGGAAGCCAGATATTTCCATCCTTTTTAACCACCTATCAATCGTTGATCGCGTGTCGAGCAGCAATCGCCATTAACCCCTTACATTATAATAGTATCCGGCTGCACTTATGGCGTTGTTAATGGTAAAAGTTTGTCGGACACGAGTTCTCCTCGTTATTAACAGAGTTCAGTCTTATTTCTAGCGTAATTAGAATCTCTAATATTCGAGACGGTCTGCTAAAGGTTAATATTTCCAAGATCTTCATCGTTCGCGTAACAAGGCAAAGATTGTCTGCAATTGAATTAATGGCTTTGAAAAGTAACAAGCGAACCAAAAAGTTCTTTGTCTAGTATTAGGAAAATTTCAAATTATTATTCGTTTGCCTCGTACGTTGCCACGATCTTGAAACGACCTTCAAAATGACCTTGGAAGGCTGCTTTTACCATAACTGAATCCTACGTAATAACATTGTAAAATGTTAAAAACTGGCTGGCCTTCAATTTGTACGAGTAACGCAACACGCAATTCAAGCCTGTTTATTTACACCAAATGGTAAAAGCTTACCAAGAATTTCACAAGAAAACAGATTAATAAGTTTATACAGCGAGAGAACGCAAGAGAGTCGCGTCTAAGTCACCGCGTGGCGGAACCGGGACGTACTAAATGAGCATAATTACTGTTACTTTTCAGGACGTCGCGCAAGTTTGCATTGCGCATCGTGGCTCGCGTTAAATGCATCTCGCGGACTATAAACACATTCGCGATGCCACAACCGCCTTCTATCCTGTTGAAGACACGCGAATCGAACGCTCGTTTCGTCGTCTATTCGTCGAAAATGGCGCGCAGGAAAACGAGCGCGCGAATCCGTTCGTTAACTGTGATCGACATTTTTTGCAATACCAGAGACGAGAAAAAGAACGCAGTATGGTAACAGATTCCCGTGGACACGCTTCGTTGTCATCGAAAAACGTTTACCAAGAATTCACGCGGAGATGGTAAATGCCTATGCATATATAGTTCGCGTGGAAAGTCGTACATCAAGATTCGATATTTCGAGAGTTGTGGTGAAAGCTGACTTGTTTCCTGAATTTTATAATTTTATCGAAGTAACTTTGTAACTATATTTATTGAAAAACTGGAATCTGGTATTTCTATTTACCTTTTGAATTATTTGATTTTGTATAAAAGCAGATTACCCTGTTTTCTAGAAACTCTCTTTTAGTACATTTTAATAAACTGAATTTTTTATTATCGCTATTAACGGTATCCTAAGATTTTCAATTAAGAAGAAAAGACCGTTTGGAGAATTCCTCTCGAGTACTTTACACCTTGGTTTACCTCCGTTTAAGCGCACTTAAAATTGGCATCTGCCTTTCTAGCTTCGCACGACTTGAAGCTCCGCTCGTAATAGCATCATTCTCACGTTCGAAGCTGTCCAGCGCGTTCGAAAGAGCTTACGGTTCCCTCGTCCCCGTGTGTCGTTGACACCGTGTCTCGCGGCCGATACCGTTCGTTTCTTCTTTTCTTTTAGCTGAACACGCGTTCATTTCTCCGGACGCGATTGTCTGGATTACCTAGACGTTCGAGCGGTTTCTACGAGCGAACAGGCCGCGCGCTTCTTTGTAGGACGGTAGACGCGGCGCACCAGGCAGAAAGCAGAAACTTATAGTTATTCGTCTTCCTGAACGCCGGCGACGGGGACGCGCGTGACCGATGGGCCATTTTACGCATTCGCTGGCCCTCGATGTCGATTGGTATCAACGGTGAATTAATACCGGTAGATCTGCGATGGGAATTGAAAAGGCTTTGCGCAGCGAATCCGCTTCTCGATCAAATCGACTTTTGTGCGTACAGTTTCTAAATTCCTAAGGTTTCAATTATTAGACTTCGTTAGATTCGCACGATGAATTTACGAATTAAAATCGAGAAACTTGCTATTTAACCAGTTAAGTGCGTTCGACGTGTATACTCGTCGTGTAAAATAAAATATTACCTTTCACTATAAAATCTCAATAAAATGTAATAAGAATATTATTTGGTGGTATGTTCCCTTTATATTACCAATACGACCGCTATGTATTTCATATGGAGGGGGGTTCGCGTATCAAAACTAATTACATACGTAACCTAACTAAATACATTCGTAAAATGTATAATAGTACCACTTGCTCTGCGTTCGACGTGTATACACGTCGTTACTTGTATTTAATTCCGCACCCTGTGGGAAACTAAATTCCACAGTTAACTGGTTAATATACAAAAGCGTGCAAAACTGAGAGTGCAGTCTCTGTGTAACACCAATTAATTTCAATCGTAAAGGACAAGAACAAGGAAGCAAACATTTGTTCAACCGGTTACGTTTTTTATCGACATCACCTCGGATTGTGATCGTAACGCGTTAATGGATGAATCATATATTCGTCGCGTAACCAGCTTTTTTGTTCATAGCCCAGCAAGTAATATAACGCGTCTGCTCTGTCCTTTAGCGGAGATGCTTCACGGAAACCATCATCCTCTATCTCTCACGTATCGTGATCGTTTCCCCCGTTTCCGTTTTTTCAACCACTCGGACATTGACACACGCTTAACAGCGTAGTCGCATAATTTCGTAACGAGCCGCGATTACGGGACGGGCAAAATCGTGACCGCGAGAACCGGAAATTCCGGTACCTCCGAGGATAGAACCGAGTCCATCGAGAAAGGTCTCTCTTTTTTTTTTTCTATCGCGGAAATGAAACAGAAGTTTATGTAACGTTACCTCAATACTCGTTTCAAATTATGCAATACCGTTTGATCAGCTTGATAATGACATTTTTAACCGGTTTCCAACGGTTTGAGAGTTTACAAATCAAAAGCATCCTCCGATCATGCGTTTACATTAACTATTCTATTAAATGTGAAACGAAAACGTTAATATTTATAAAGAAAAATTGTTTATTTAACAGTCATCTCCAACTTATGCAGAAGCTTTACAAATTTCAAAGAACTTGTCCTTTAACAATGTTAATTTATACAATCCTACACAAACCTCACATAAGCGTGTTATACAGTCCAAGAAAAATGCAGACAAGGAAAAAGAAAATTCAAGTCTCCGCGTTCAAAAAGAGAAACATTGGATTTATACTTTCTAAGAAAAAATCATTTTCCTCCGCGAATTATTTTACGAACCGTCCCAGAAAATTACGGGACCGCGCGTCAGCGAAGATCAAGCTCGACCCTGCGCACGCGATACCAGCGACGATTTTACGTATCCGCGGTCGTCCTTTCACGGCCAACGCGATGGATCGCTTGAAACCAGGTCGCACGTGAACCATCTCTCGCGACCAGGATGATCAATTACGAGACAGATGAGTTCGCTATGCCCTGTTTCCTCTGGCGACGACGACAACCCACATGACGGTTAGCTCGTAACACGCCGCTTTCAGGGAAGGGGCGTCCTCGAGTATTTTGTCGTACCGTTGGAAAGGCTTTCATCTCGATGCAATTCGCGTACCACACTGTACTACTTTGCGTTCGCCAATGTACACTTGCGACTGGGTTACATTCTGGGCTGTAATGAAGGTTGCTATAATTAAGCGTTTCGCTTGATAAATCTCGTATTATTTTACGCGATCTATAAAATTGAAATGCGATCGATTAACCTTCTGCGCTGGACGACTTTTTCGGTCGACAACTAGTACAGCAACTCGAATCCGTCTGGCGATCCAATATCGCCGTTTTCTTCGCTCGATTTCTTGCCTGATCGACCGTTAGGCACTTAACCCTTTTCGATCCCGTGTTACACGTGACACCGTGATACGATCGTTTCCGGGTCACGTCATACCTCACAGATGTTTCATAATTATTCATATAATTACGGCAACATTTTGAAAATTTCAGCTAATTTGTCTTGAAACTTCTGTTTTAATTTTTTTCCAAAGTAATTTGTACAGTAAAATATACTTTCTCTTCGTTTTACGTATTTATCTAGTAAACGGACATTGATTCCCGGTGTTTTATAGAAAAAAGTCGAACATTTTCAACAAGAAACCACTTAAAACCCCGATTAACTCGTATTAAAATTATAAAAAATTTAAAGCGCTATATCTCCGAAGATAAAAGCGACTATTTAACAATATACAGCTTGTTGGAAGCCTCGAATCCTCTCCTTGAAAACGGTTCTCGAATCATCGCGAACCGACTTCCGGTTGCCGAGATATCGTCGTGTAAAGAGAAGGGTAATTTTTAATCGGTTACTACGTCTGTCCTCGTCGAAAGGACTCGGAGCTCTCGCTCGCACCTAGTCGCTGACCTACCTCAATCGTCTGTCACGTGGGCTGGTCAGTGTGCCAGACAGCTGCCAGACGGATTTTTACTATTACTATTAGTGCGTACGCATTTCCTGGAAAAAATCTGGGTCAAGTCCATTCATAACTACCGCCGCCATCTTGCGCGCCGTAGTCATGAATGAGAAAACTTTGAGCCCTTATATCTCAGGAACGGATCGAGATATCGAGATGAAACAAAAACCGATTTCAATGGCGTCGTTTTCTCTACCCACTCGAGGGGTTTTCATATTTTTCTTTACTTGGGTATGAATATACTTTACGCGCGTATAGCGTGGTGTAAGTTTGAGTGATTTTAAATCCGCACGGTTTTATTTTATATACGAGTTTGCACTCTGTATAAATCAAAAGCACTTTAAATTATATATCTGCATCAACCGAGTCCAATCCACGTAGAGACCATCTATTTGACAAAAGACAGAAACGAATGGTTGATTCGCTACAGGATACTCCGTTGCAGGTTATTCTAAATCTGAATGGAAGCGAGTTTGTCGTATATTGTGAGAAATTGAAGTTCAAGTTTGAAACTGTCGAGGATCGAGTTACCGCAATTCGTTCAAGAATAGCAAAACCCGGAGCCGTTATTTTGTTCTAATTCGATGCTCCTTTTCAGGACCATCGAGCTGATCGCCTTGATCGCGATCTCCAGCACCCTCTTCCTTTTTCTACACACCAGAGAGCTGCACTCGCGTCTGCGAAAAATGGAAGTCCGCCTTCAGCCTGGCGAGGACGAGATGTTCTCGGCGAACCAACTCTCATCCGGTAAGTTTTTCCACTTTGCTCCAGCTACTTGAACTTTCTCGCCGCCGATGCACGCCACGTACAAATGCGTGCCACCATCCGTCGAAACTTGCCGTCCCGTCGTTAGACGCATCCTGCTCCGTGGGTGTCTCGAAATAAGTACGCCATTTCGAATCAATTCAGGAGCCGCTTCTGACAATCGTTCGCGAGAAAAACCGGTTACACCGCGATTACTTTGCCACCGTCCTAAGGGATAATCCTGGCGCTAGTAAAAATGGCTGGAACGCGAGCTTTCTCAGAAAAGAAACGGGTAATTGGACTGATCGCAGGGAATGCGCGACGGGCGTCAATGTTTTTCTTCTTAATTGCCTGGGTCTATTTTTAAACTTAAAGTAGGAGTCACGTACGGAGCGAACGGGGTTTAGAGGTTATATTTGAGTATAAAATTAAATCTGCAATCAGTTTCCAATTATTAGCCGAAATGAACAAATTATTAACTCTCGCTATCGAAAGTTTGTTACGTATTCTGTTATATTTCTCAATTTGCAATACGTGTCTGATAACTTGAAACAATATGAAACAACAGCTTAGCAGCTTAACTTTCTACTTGCTTTCGAATCATTCAAATTTTGTATTATAGTATGTTGGAGAAATTTTTTATTCATCTGTCCTCGCATCCTTTTTCCAGGCTTTGAACTCACGATGTTATCTCCCTCGCGTTACTTAATAAATTATACAAACTCGTAGGCAATAATAAATTTTGTCGACAAGCGTACTCAGGTTTAGAAGCCAGGATGGCTCCGGCAATTAAAATCAGCACGCGATAATAGCGACAGACTCATAATCATCTCAGAGGAGATCTTCCTACGTGAGTAATTTGATGATAAAACGGAAAACTTGCACGCAAACCGTGCTGCGTTGCACGCCACCGCGTGTTCCATTTAATTAAGATATTCGCAAAACCTGCAGTTATTAAGCAACATCCTTATGCGTTCGCGATCAATCTCGATATGTATAATTATACACGGTGGAACGTTGATTATACGAACGCTACAAAACTGTACAAACTGTATCTACAGTTCGAATAACTGGATATATTTAGTAACCCAATCGCAGCTTCTGTGGCTTCGCGGGGAACAGAATATTATTTTGTTTGAAATACTTGGTAAAGATATAAATATTTGAGAATTTTCTACAATTCCAAGGAAGAAGAGACGCATTGCTTTTAATATATAATATTGTAAAATATTTTTTAAAGATCTTCTGCCCTTCCTATCTTCTTCCTACTTCTGATCGATTCTTCTCTTTCTTTCATATGTATTACACAACGGAGAGTGCATAATGCATGCTTCACGGAGCAATACGAGGAATTCCAAGCAGAATATTCAATCTAATGATGATCAGAATTTTTGTCACTGCTAATTAACATTTTATCGATTAATATTGGTATTATCATATTTGAAAAATTCAGTCAGAATTAGACATCGAAAAAGAAATTTACTCTCGCAACGAAATTGCAGCGCAAAAGCACACGCACGCGTACAGATGTGTACGCGAAGCATATGATGTAAATATGTTGAGACGCGAGTATCCTTGAAGGATACCAGACTTCCCGGTTGAAGAAGGTCAAGGTGCGAGAAGTGAACGCACAAAGAGTGTCAACGTCGAGAAAAGATCAGCCGGCGCTCGTACGCGTATCTTTAAGCGATTATCGTTTCAGTTCGCAGCATTTCGCGCATTCACGGGACACGTAACGGTACCAGGGCCCTCATTTGTCTCCAACACGCTAATTAACCGCCCTGGATACGCCGTGCCGCGTCGTTCTGATTCTCTATTTAACACGATCCTCGCGTTTCTAATTTGTCGCGTCATGCTATTAAAATCAGATCGATTAATCGCCTCGAATCAAGTCGATAATCGCGTTACGACCTGGGTTGTAGGTACACGAGACAAATGAAGGTAGTTTAATTAGAAGGCCCGATATTTTTCTCCAAACGTAAATTGTTGCAAACAGGTTCTTCTCCCCGTACAGAAAAGAAAATATTTTCGAGAGAAATTTTTTAATGCACTAAATAGCACGAAAATACTGTGATTAAAATATGTTAATCAAGCGACACGAAGTGGTTAGTGGAGCATTTAAGCGAGTGCAAATAAAGGGAACAGGAAACAAAATTAAAACGTCTATACGCAAGGTAACGTCTTTATCTGAACATATTTACCATCGCGCAGAACGTGATAAAAATGGAAGGAAAAGAAAAATAGTGGCACATAGTTCTACGAATAGCTTCGGCTTATAAATATTTAATAATTACGCGATCGTCGCGGAATGGGATAAGCGGCTCCCGACGATTTTCCCCTGAGATAACAACGATCAAGCAATTTGTATAATTAGAAACATTCGAAGCACGCGCGACGCGCATCGTACATCGGAATAATTGGAAATCGAAAGTGCAGGGTTGGAAGATGGTGATGGATCGCCTCTTCCTCCCCCGCGTTCGTACGTGTCGAAGCAGAGTCGAGCCGCAGGCCATTGAACTTCTTCCTGGTGGTTCTACTGTTACGTTGCTAAGCGTTCGAGGAATTGCGGTATCGTTCGAAAAATCGCCCCATGAATTCTCCGATCCTGTCGAGCGATCAATCTTCCGCTAGACGCGCATCATCGAAGGTTAATCGCCTCCCATGATTTATCGGTGTAATTAAATCA
Organism: Xylocopa sonorina; assembly: GCF_050948175.1. NCBI lineage: Eukaryota > Metazoa > Arthropoda > Insecta > Hymenoptera > Apidae > Xylocopa > Xylocopa sonorina. The sequence continues at coordinate 3,670,415 of NC_135202.1, read as the reverse complement.
ACGTCCGCCCGGTAAAACTTTGGTATTAGCTCGAAAAAATCGAGAGTTGTTTCGCGTTTTTTTGTAATTTAACTGCTTAGACACTTGCAAGTGAAATTTTCACGATTTTTTCGTACTTTGTACGTTAATTTGGTGTTAGTTTGTTCTCCGAGAGTTTGCGATAAATCATTTGCGAGCTTGCAATAAATTTAAGTAAACAAAGTATACTTGGTACTTTGAGATATTTTGAATTATTTCATTTTGTAATATGTGAGACCAAATTTTGGTGTAAATTCTAGTCAAAGAATTTTCAAAGTAGTTTCCGATTTTTTAGGGGTTGTAACGCTGAAATCGTATTATCGCGCATAAATGAACGAACCAGGCAACTTGTTTAGAGTAGGAAAGTGTATTTTCCGTGAATTAATGCGAAGCGTCCAGCGTGATTCTCCTGTGACATCGTACAAAGCCGTTTTATCATCACGCGTTGCACGGTTGTTCGAAGGGAATGGATGCACCGCTTCGCTCGGAGAGTTCGTATCTCTTGACCTCGTTTCTGCCGTTCCACTTATTGTCAATGAAGAAAGAATTCCTCTCCGCCACGGCCCCGCTCCGCGCCACGCTCATTAAAGACAATTTAAAAAAGGAGTCGCATTATTCGCGAACGATTGATCAGTTTCGACTATTCAGAGAAATCGCGAGACGAAGACGTGAAAAAACGGAGCTGCTTTGTATCGTTCGTCTCCAATTAAACGAAACGAGCGTGGTCAAGTTGTGAACGTGAGATTTAGGAAGATTAAATTCAAACTTATTTTCCCTAATTTTTGTTCTGCATCTACGCGGAAAATTGTCGAGGTGTTTACAAAATTAATGGGGCTTTGTATTAATTGACAATAAAGTGTAATTAATGTAAAATATGCTGCTATAACCGTTTGTTAATTTTCATTTTTTAACATCTTCTATGGCAGGTGTTAATTACCGTAATGCGTTAGTTTCACTTTCGTTTCCAACATGAAACAATTGGTACTGTTCAAGAAATTGAGAACAAACACGGGGCACGTGAAGTATAATGCTAGATTTTCTCTTAAACTATCTACGAATCAGTTAATTAATACCAATGTATAATGTGTACAGTTAAGATGGAAAAATTACATTTATGTAGAGCAAAATTAAGTTTCAAGATGACTGTACAATGTAGACTTTACAGAACTTTAAATAAAAATAATGCAAATATGTAAAAATGGAATTCCATTGATTTAAAAATTTTGCAAAATTATTTACAATCGTTTTCTATAAAGATTCGCTCTCTTTAAAATTACGTTTCGCCTTAAAAACTCATTTTTATTTAAATGAAATACTAACAATTTTCTTCCTAAAAGTTTAAAATATTTTTAAAACAAAGGTTATCCACTTTGAAATATCTTGAAAACTTTAGATCGCTTTTCTCTTCCTACGCGACGAGGATGAATATCGATCGACGAGGAGTTCGAACACTTTCATACGCAGATTCTGCGATGTAAGAATAGCGGCCGATCGGTTGCGTAATCTAATTTGCAAATAAAATTCAGCTCGCGTAGCTGATCCTAATCTGAAACAAGGGAAATAGGGTAGACGGATTATCTTTGTTAGATCGGATAAAGATCGGCGGTCCTTTAGAAGCTGCGTGGTGCATGGACTACGAATTAAGTACAAGTTTCAACGTGAACTTCATAGATGATGAGGCACCGTGCGTTTCTCCAAGTATGCTTTTAAGATCGTGATTTAGTGTTACGACAGGAAACGATGTTAAGGTATACGATCAATGAAGACTACTATTAGTGGATTTTTGCAAATTTCGAATACTATTCCAAGGAATTCAAGCACTTCAACGAAATTAAGAGGCATCTTCGGTTAAAATAACAAATAAATTGCAAGAGACAAATTACAATTAAATGTGAGAGTCTACTGGACAAGGAAAAATTAACTTCCAATTGAAATATAAATAATATAAAGTGATTATGAATTTTTGTAGTCGAATAAAGGTATTAAATATAAATAAATAATATAAAAAAGTTAAGTTTGATTAGACAATAACATGATATAACGTAGCAGGAAATAAGTAACAAATCTAAAATCTATCTAATTGAGATCAATGCGCAGATAATGATTTAATTAATGGTTATTAGAACTGTACACTAGCTGAATCGGACGTACAAATGCAATCAGTATGATGATTGTGTGCGCAGAACAGGAAATGCATTATGAAAAATGAAATTAACGAACAAAATATGTATTAATTAAACGTCCCGCGGACAAAAGGGACTAAAACTTCAGAATACCGGAAATGTGAAAGCAGATGGATTCTCGATGATCTCCCATCGAATCACGATTTGCGAACATTCCGCGAAAGAATGTCTTCGTTGCAAAGATCGATATCTCTGAGAGTAGTATCTCACGATAATTACGTAAGATTTTCCACGTTTTCAGCGACAAGATATACGATCAAATGGAAACGTCTAAAAAGTATCATCGATCTTCCGCCATTTTGTCGGTTTATATCATCAAGAGGATAGTGCGAGTTTCTTCCTAAGCGAATAAGTAATCATCGCTCTTTTGATAATGCAATAAATTCTAGAATACAGACACATGAACAGTAATTCATACATAAAATTTATATTTATACATAAAATTTGTAAATAAAGTGTAAATGAGATGGAAGAGACATGTGCGTTTGAATAGCAGAATAGTGAATGCATTAGCAGATCGTTTACAGGCATATAACATAAATTGAACATTTATTTCAACTTAATCATCGTTATGATTGTGTATGAAACATATTTTCACACAGTAAATAATGCAATTAAAAAAAACCAAGGAAACATTTTATTATGCAAGAAAAAGTACATTTATAAAATAGTTGCAACAAACGACTGGGATTTTTTATAAATTTGACAACAATTCTTGTGGAAATCTCTGTAATATTCATTTAACAAGAGCTGCGATCCATCGCTGCTCGCAGGCCGTCGTAAAACAGCACCAATGGCGAGCAGGTTCCTCCATTGGTCACGACAGATTTCAAACAAGTTACGCCTCGAAAGCTGAGTGCTAAAGCTAACAAGATAACGACACTTTTACGGCTTAATCCTCGAGGGTTGAATCAATTCCGGCTTTCACCAGCCACATCCTCCTTTCGAGGATCTCGGGTGATCAACCAACAACAAATCGGCGAGCGTGCAGCGTGGCATCGCGTGGCATTGTCCGTCGCGGCAGAAAAACGGGATTCAGTCTCGACGCGTTCAATCGCGGATATAAATCTCCGGCAGGATGGGAAAAACGCGTGAAATCCGTCGGACAAGCCTCGAGGTGAAGATCGCCAGTGGCGAAAAAGGAAATCGGACGCTCTCTAACGCGTGGAAAACGGAGGAGAGCTCGAGAAAGGTGAAAGGGAGCGCGCCGCTGTGGGCTAAAGGGGTGGAACGAGGGGAGCGAAATATTTCGCGGTGTCTCGTAGAAACGACTAATCGTTTATTGCGGATACGCGTTCTGGATGAAAGTTCGATCGTAATTCTCTCGAGAGCTACGGGAGAGAGGATGCGTCTCGTGATGCATCCGTGATGGTTGATGGCGGGTGAAAGGACAGTGTACGCGAGTGTAGAGAACGATGGAGGTCGGTGGTACAAAGGGTGTTATTTCACCGGCAACGAACTGTACGTACTCGTTAACTTTTCATCCTTGATCATGACTATTTTCGATCCGATTTCTGTTTTAACGGGGCTATCTTCATTTTGACTTTCCTTTAAAATCGGCTATTTATTTGCTTGAATTGTTTGTTGCTATGTAACTTATATATATAAATATCCAATTGCCAGCTCAAAATCCCCGTAATATGTGAATTTTAAAAATTCCTTAGTACTATTTTCGAGATCAAAAAACATATATATATTTATGTATTTATTTATTTATTTATCTATTTACTTATTTATTTATTTATTTATATTTGTTTTTATGTTTTTTGATCTCGAAAATGGTACTAAAGAATTTTTAAAATTCACATATTACGGGGATTTTGAGCTGGCAACTGGATATGTCGAAGTTTCATCTTCAAGAAAACTCATTATTATAGGTTTTTTTGTGATTAAAGTAATTGGTCAACAAATTGGTGTTTCTTGTTTATACAAGTACATTTGTACATATATTTATTTTATCTTGAAATGAAGCATATTGTAAAATTTTGTTTCTACTAAATTATTATTATTAACTGTATTATGTGGATTGTATAGTTTTGTTATGCTTCACAGGATTATTCTTCTTTTCGTTTTTATGTTGTACTGAAATGAAATTATTTTTATTACCGTTATTCGATCTTAATAACTTTAACATAACGTTTTCAGGTTCATTCGATACAATTTCTGTGAGCTAAACACGAGTTGATTGATGTTGTTTGACATGTTAAAAATGCGAACATTGCAACTAGCAAGAAAATGAAGTTGAAAAAATGGACGAAATGTAATGGGAGGAATGATTTAAAACGTGCAAACGGTAGAATAATTATTCGATGGAAATTGGATGTTTGAAGCAGAAATAGATACTTGTTCAAGTGCAGTTAAGATTACAAGCGGAAGACAGTCTATATTGCTTCAATTATGTACGATTGAACTCGAGATAATGCTCTTAGCTTTACCTTTAATTGAAGTAAGTAACACGCATTAATCAGTGTACAGAAAATATTTGAAATGTTTAAACATATCGTCTTCCTAATATTTTTGTTGAATAATTAATTTGTACAAACGCTTCACGTAACGAAGACGAGAAGAATACAAAAGTAGATGGAAAGCAACGAAAAAACTCGTTATGTCACGATAGAAAGCAACCAAACCGCCGTCCCTAATATTTCTATCGAGTGACTTGCAATTCAAATACCATGGCTAACGAAACGTACTCGCTTAGAAAGTCGATTCTGGTTTCTCAAGTTCAATGTTAGTCGATTTTAGGTTCAAGGCTGCAATTTCTCTTTTTCTTCTTCTCGTGTACCCCCTCTTTCATCGAATCCTATAAACGAAACGAGGCTAGTTCACACATCAATATCTATATTTGGAATTACTATTTCTTCGGGTCGTTTCACCATTTAATTCTGTCTTACCGTACACAGTATGTAGATGTTTGTGGACAAGGCAACATTGTAAGCTTTTTTGGGTGAGCACCTTTCACAGTGATTGAACTTTTTAGAAGCATAATCTACCGGGTATTTGGTGAATAATAAAACTGTTTGGTAGAATAAATTTAATGTAAATTGTGGACCGATTCAGAAAGTGCGATGGAAAAAACGAGATCGGAGAAGAAACAGGCTTCTCTGCCACGCTTTCTTTACGACTTCACTCTTTCGCAGTGCAAAAGGAGAAACATGAATCACGTCGTGACTAAATTAATCTCTCAGAAAATTATGTTAAATTTTATTTAACCATTAAGCGATCCTATTCCATTTTAATATCAGCTAAACCACAAATTAACGTCGGAATTATTATTTACTTAGTCACGAACGTAGGATATCCTCCATTACTTTACAATTCAAACTAATTTTATTCGGTTAACCAGTTAAATAATTGATGAAGTTTCAGCATAACAATTCTCCACGAGAATAATTCACTTGCGAGTCATGGTTCCATTGAAGAAACCTGAAAATTATCTCTATATCACCGAAACAATTACAGTATCGTCTGTGCTCGTAGAAATATTGCAGTTATCTTTTGAAACGCTTGATTCGCTCGACTCCTCACACCACTCGCCCTTTTTACATCGATGATCGCGATCGAAAGAAATTTCGTCAGGACAGTTTCGTCTAGGTGAGTTTGATCGATGGTCAAGGGCGACGAAAATGGAAGATTATGGAAGAAGTCCCTTCGAGACGCGTCGAGGAAGATTAACGAGACGATTTCCATTTCTTCGCGAAGTTACGTTCGCGCCTCGTTCGTTCGTTCGCGATCGTATCGCGAGGCCACTACTCGTAATACGTCCGCGCGGTGGAACGCTCGCCGTGGCCTTTCCATGGTCAGGATCAAGATCGAGACTAAGCTGCAACGCTTCGTTCTCGATCGTGGACATTATTGGACGCGAATACCTGCTCCAGTTGCTGTCGACCAGCCAATTCAATTTCTTCTTACTTCTCTATGCTTTCTTCTTCCAGGAGAAACGAATTTTATTTCTCTATTTTCTAGATACGTTTAACCTCTGATGCAATTCTTCCTTTTTTTAGATTGATCGTTTAAATGTTACGATTGTGGAAGTCTTGATTGTGGCAATCTTCAGTTTAAAGGATATTAATTAATCAGTTTAAGGAAAAGAAGAATTACATCGACGATTAAACGCACCTTATAAACAGAATAAGAAAATTCGTTTTTCTGAAAAAAGAAAGCATAGAAAACTAAGAAATCGTATTCCATTATCGTCGCTTACAATCAATTTAACCTACATATTTACCAACCAATTAAAATGACAGACTGCAAACATTTGAAAAGTTTAAGAAGAGAGAAGATTTTCGAAAAGCCGAAAAAACGGAGATCCACGGTTTTCCCCGTGGTATTATTTGTAAGAGGACATAATTCTTAGCGTGTCCACGGGGAACGCGCAACGTGACTTCCTCGTAGTCAAGTTCAATATCTAAAGGATAGTTTATGGTGTCCCTTTCACAAAGCTACGATCGTAAATTCGTTAACCCGGGGGAAGTATCGTGACGTTAACAATTATTACATCGACATCTTTTACTTTAAACGTTCTTAAATCTGAACGTACAAAATTTCTTCTAAATTACGCGGGGAGTAGAAGAAACGAGTAAACGAAATTGCTGAAAAATACGTGATTATCGGTGGAAACTGCTTTTTTTTAAATTTGCGAGACTTTTTGCGAATTAGTAAAGAGAAAGCTGAGAAAAGGAACGCTTGTTTCTGCTTAATAAAGAGGCTCGAATTTGAGAAATTACTAGTTTTTTACAAATTCTTAAGCACACGTGGTTTTGTTTTCTGTGGAACTAAGAAATTCACGTGTTTCACTTCACTTTAAATGCGAATTATATGTATCCACTTAGTTGTAACGGAGTTTTTATGATCGTAAACCAATCGTGACCAACGGTATTTCAACCTGTAGAAACATTTATCGCTACTGAATCTCTTAACGAGGTACACAAAGATTCATTCGTACCAAATTTCATCTTACTATCCTTTTTACATCTTCTGTTAGGTTACAGATATAGTAGTCCATAAAAAAAAATTTATTTATACACTGCAAATTCTTATCTCTTCTTTTATTAAACAATATCGAATCGACGAAAGAAACGATTAAGTTTCTCCAGCGAATCCTAAAACTCCACCATTTTTTATTCAGATAGTCGCAAGAATTTGCAATTTCTTGCAGCAGAGGATTTCGATTGTTACCAAAACTGTCGCTAAATTAAAATGAAATGAAAATTGGTTCGACCGTTACGGATGGTCGAGAGAAAAATTGCGCATGAGACGATCGGTTTAAGAGCCGAGGAAACAGGAAGACAGAGAGCGAGTGGTACCGCTGGGAATCTCATTGTTCCCTTTTCACGGGGTGTACCATTCTCGTGGCAACGGCTGATTCAGCGTTTGCAATTCGAAAAGTGTCCCGGTATTTCTCGGGGCGAATCAAGATCACGGATGACGGTTCGCAGCGGAACACGGTCTTGACGAACGGCGTACAACCTCGCGGAAATGATCGCGCTCGATTGTTTTGCAATTCCAAGTGCTCTCTATTGTGCGTTACCCGTCGGCTCAGTTCGCGGCTGCGTGTGGGAACCGAGCACGGTCAAGATCGAAATCGTTCGTGTCTCGTCAACTCATCCCGATAAATTGGGATTACTGAATTTTCAAGCCATTCCTCTGTCGTGAATGGTATTCATGTTGTAAATTTTTTCATATTGTCGAATTCTTTTTTTGTAAAGATAGTTTCTCAGGATTCGTGTAGAATCGAGTTCCTCGATTCTGTTCTCAGCCTTTAATCGCTGCCTATCCAGTGAGTTAATAGAATTATTTCGTTTTTAACAAAATTTTTACCAACTTCATTTCATCTCAATTTGTTTTATAATTTCACTTCATCGAACATAAAATTTAAGAAAAGAAATTGTTGAGTTCTGCAGAAATTGATCTATATTTCTAACGCTACGGTTTACTCTATTCGCATAATCCCTTCTAGCTCGTTTCAAAATAAACTCTGCCTAACCGCTTCTTTCACCTAGGCTTTTAATGCTATCCTAAGCAGTAGGTGTTAACCTTTTCCACCAATGAGGTGTTTCCAAAACGCCTACTACTTCATCTCCGTCAAGGTGCTCTCCCCTTGATGGGACTTTTCCGACTTTCTGACGATGACCAGGTTTTATGGTACTCGTTTCATCTGGACCCTGTCTGGATCCTCTTCCGGCAGGTCGAGTCCGTACCATAAAACCCGTTATCGTCTCACTCGACGCGGCTGTCGAACATGTGGACCCTAAGCTCCTCATTGTCCTTTTCCTTTTTTTTTTTGCCTACAAAATAAATATTTAAACTTGAAATAGAAAGTGGGCTGATTAATATTGAATATTAATATCGGAATGATTAAGATTTGGGTTTTTTTATTGGTCGTAAAAATGTATGTTGCGAAAGTCTTCAATGTCGTATCGCCGTTTCAAAATGCTTGTAATATACAAGGTGATTCACTACTCGCGTGGCAAATTAAATTTTTACAACTGATACTACACCTCAAAACACAACACAAAAGTTCATATAAACCTAGGTCCGATTTGCAAAAATGGCAGATTAAATTGGGATTTTTGTTTCTTTCAGAGAAACAGCAGTTTCCCTCATATTATTGATCGTATCTTCAAAACCATTAGTCCTACAAGAAAATGACAAACAGTATTGATGCAGAGCAATAAATTTGCTACTATAATAATTCCCATTTTACCCTGAAACTCGAAAACAGGTGGAGCAATAAAAGTTGAAACTAATCTCAGGAGGTAAAACTTGTAAATTGCTAAAACTTTCATCTCCTATTTAAGTAATTAATTTTAGACGTGGGGGGCAGCACATTTCATAAAAACTTTCTTACTCACCAAGCTTTCTGATGATATGATCAGTTTTTTATTCCGCAGTATGGAAGCAAAGGAATTTTGTATGAAATTGTAAAAACTGCAGATGAACTGCAGTTAACGGGAATGCGTTAACAGGACTCGAAGGATTAATTGAATTATTAACCTTAAAGGCGGCTTTCTACGGAAAATTTGTAAGGAGCAATTTTACTCCTCTAGTGTCGGTCATCTTATCACAAAAAAATTAGAGAGTTAATTTTTTTTTACGCTTGGGAAGTCCAGAATTCCACGGGAAAGGTTGGTTTTTCACGGATTTGGGCAAGCCGCGAAATGGCCGTAGCCACAGCTGTTACACTCTAAAATCCAAAATATAATACTTAAAAAAGAAGAAACCAGAATATTACACTTAAAAAGCCATACACGTCGCTCAAGAGAGCACTACAGTGGTGCAGAAATCTCTGATTTGGGCCAGGCTGGAGAGAGTATTGGGTCACACATTGCATAAGTAGAAGGCAAGAATTCAACAAAAAGAAGACTTCTTAGATTACACGTCAGTCACAATATCCAATAGAAATAAATGTTGCTGCAACTCAGGGAACCCTAAACTCTTTCCATCCTGGCCCAAACTAGAGATTTCCTCAACCCTGTCGGGCTCTCTTGAATGACAGATATGGCTCCTTAAGTGTAATATTATGATTTCTTAAGTGTTATATGTTACCTTCTTAAGTGTAATATATGTGTGACCACGGCCATTCTTTGGCTTGCCCAAATCCGTGAAAAAACTAATCTTTTCCGTGGAGTTCTGGCTTTCCCAGGTGCAAAAAAAAAGTTAGCCCCCTAATTTGTTTGCGATAAGATGGCCAACACTTAAGGGAATAAAACTGGTCGTTAAAAATTTTTTGTGCAAAGCCGCCTTTATGGTTAAAAATTAAATTAACCCTTTGAGTGCTGTTACGCATATACTAGTTCACCTGCAGTTTTTACCATTTCACATAGAATACAAAATTACTTTGCTTCCGTACGGCGGAATAAAAAACTGATTATATCATCAGAAAGCTTGGTGAGTAAGGAAGTTTTTATGAAATGTGCTGCCCTCCACGTCTAAAATTAATTACTTAAATAAGCGATCAAAGTTTTAGCAATTTACAAGTTTTACCACCTGAGATTAGTTTCAACTTTTATTGCTCCACCTGTTTTCGAGTTTCAGGGTAAAATAGGGACTATTATAATAGCAAATTTATTGCTCTGCATCAATACTGTTTGTCATTTTCTTGTAGGACTAATGGTTTCGAAGATACGATCAATAATATGAGTGAAACTGTTGTTTCTCTGAAAGAAACAAAAATGTGTTGCTTTTGAGGTGTAGTATCAACTGCAAAAATTTGTAAATAGCTTAATGCGATCTATGTTTTACGCAGAAGTGTAACATAATTTAGTACAAAATGTTGTGTTCATTGTAATAAATTAACCAGCGTAGCAGAGAATTAAAGAACGGAAAAAAGTAAATTATTGATCAACATCCGTCGAACGATGGACACGTATACAAAAATATGAAAATCCGTATTCGCACGCGATACGAATAAAATATTCCAACAAGCTGAAGCTTGATGTTCCTATGGAACGGTACATTCGATCGTCGAACAGCCACGTTTGGCGCATTTTCTTTTCTGACCGCGGGCGAAAGAAAAGTGTGTCGAATCTGCAGCAGATCGGGTCGGGGAATGGTACTTAGTAGAGTTTCGATTCATCGCCCGAGGTGGAACCTGATAATCGGTATTAACGTGGCTCTGGAGATCGTATCTGGCCCGATATACACCGGGAAGCGTGCGATACAAAGTTCCACGGACGGGGTCGGCTATTATGGAAATGAGTTCGTTCTCTAATCGAGGAGGAAGTTCTCCGAGCGATCGGAAAATAGCTAGCCTACGATTAGCGGAATGCTACACACGCGACGAACAGCAAATGGGTTATTTGCGACTGCGTTAAGAGCCGTGTTGCGAGAGTGCTTCTAATTTATTAATTATAACCTATACTTTCTTGTGGTATGAGTAATTGGCAGAATATTCTGATTGCTTTACACTTGCTTTCTGACGGCAGGAAATTGTCTTGAAGGAATTTTATCTCGCGTAGATCTGCTTCTTTTTTAGCGTTGCTTTGTAGTTTATCGCATAAAATATGCAAATTCTAATGTTAGTTTTTGCATAATTTTGTTTGCATAATGCTTAGCAATTTATTGGATTGGCAAAAGTCTACGCATTATTTCTAGTGTACAATTCTTCTAGAATTAATTTTACTTGAACATTGAATGAAGGAATCACAGTCTCATTACATAAATGTTAAATTAAAATTCCACATTGTTAATTAGTAATTTCCTTCGTCTCGTTCTTCGATTTTCCGCTGGCGCTGTGCTCAATTTGTCTCAATAGGCGCACCATTTTGCACAAAGTTACACCAAAAAGTCCTTTTTTATAGTTCGTAGATCGATTAACTCGCAAGCGTTCTTCATAAGTTCTTTATTACGAAGATAGACGAGGAACAGCTGATACGATGTTTCGAACAGCTGTCTAACGCACGAAACGTAAATCAGGATAATTAAATAGCCGGCAAATGCCCGCGGATAGCCACCCAAGAAGGGGGAGGGCTCGCGTAGAGCGTGCAGAATTGGCGGAAAGAGATCTGGTCGGCAGGTTCGTCAAAGCGGGGCCATTAAGGCAACAGGATTCTCGCGATGTAACGTGGCAACGACAAAGGCCCGAAAGGAACGCGGGCTCGTGATAGCCCTCAGGGCAGATCGTGCCCAGGAACATCCGGAGGCGGTTTATCCGTGGCACGAACGCACCAGGGACCGTTCCTGTCTCCAGCAGAAGAGGCGAAGCAGTATCCGCCGGCACGGTCAGACCAGGCTCGCAGACTGTTCGCGGTCACGAGCATGCGCGGAACCGGGCCGATCGGCCATTAATTCCGATAGCTGGTCCACCTGGAGAACACGGGACGGTATCGTTTGCATCTTCGCGCTTCCGTCGCTGGCTCGCCTTCGATTTATTGCGTCCACCTGACCTAACCAAGCCGCGTGACCCTCGATGTAAAGTTGCTTCGATATAGAGTCACCGGTTCCCGGAGTTCGCGACAAATTATGAGAACGAGACGACATTTTTATCGAATCGATACGAAGGTTTCCATGTAGGACTGAGATAGGCTTCAGGCCTCGAGCAATGCCGTGGATTTGCGACACGGAGACTCGATCGAAACCGCTTTTGGGAATTCTAGTTATTTCTATAACGCATTTTACGCACTTTAAGTCCTTCTTTTTCGCAAGTTATGGCGCAGAAGGTAAACCTGCGTATCCGGGAGCCACATGGACACTCTGACCTTCGCTTCTAAATACACTGTCGAGTAAACTGATTAGAAGCGAGCGTAGATGTTGAAAGGAACCATCAATCGTGAAACACAGCGCAGCCGCGGAATCGAAGCGGAACAGCAACCAACCCATTTCGAATATGTAGTTTTGAATCTGTTGCCGAGAAACAAGGTCGCGGATAATTACGAGGCTAAAGAAGTGCCGTCGACCGGAACGAATCTCTCGAAGAGACGGCGAACGTTCCACTTCGCGCCATCTCGGTCCCCTTCGTCCTCGAAGAATGAGAGGATGTTACGGTGGAAAACTCGAGACGTCGACGATCGTGTTGCATGGACGATGCGCGTTCATCGCTTAACCCTTTAGAACCTTTCGTCGTCGTACGACGTCTTGCATAATTTTATACAATGTCCAGTGACGTTCTTTAGATTTGAGATTACCGCGGAAATATAATAACAATCGAACAATATTATCGAGTGGATCGTAAAAATCGATAATTATATAAATTATAATTGATCCTTTTATTGAGGTGGGCATATGTATACGCCCTCCACGTTTTCCTTACTGTAACACTTTTCCTGATGAAAAGTCAGAATCTCAAGTGGTCCTTTCCTGATGTTTCTCGCATTCGAGACTGCGACACTGTAATCAAATCTCCGGATATCGTTTTGGCCTGTAGCCTGTGGCCAACCAATCGAAGCGACTGACATTTGAATATCGCGCCGTTCGTATTGATAGCTCGTTGCAAGAGCTCATCGCAGCGAGATTGTTAATAGAATTAGTGAAAATTCATCAGGACAACGTACTCAGCTGTATTACATAAAATGACTAGGCGTTAATCAAAGTGTTACTCCTTTGAGCGAACAGCGCCTATACGCGTCATTTATTTGCTTTCATAATAATGCACCTTAAAACCATCGTTGGCACTGAAGCGCTGTACGATTGTTCTTATTCGTTTCTGGGCGCTACGCTGTCAAAGGGTTAACGGTTCTGATACGAGCGATCGTTCGTTCACAGGATGTCTTCTTTCGCGAGCAGATAACAGTGCAGGACCGGAAAAGGGTGCGAGATTGTGATTACGCCGTAACTGTTGGTTATGACGACGCGAGTTTCAGCCGTTGATTGTGGACAATTTCCGCAGTGGCGCGTGTAAAGTGATTTGTAAGTTTTATGGAAAAGTATAATAACTTTTTTCTTTCATCCGATTCTAATCTAATGTATAGTAATTAGTTATTTATATACTTGTTATGTGCGCAGTTTGTCCGCGTCTTTTATATCCACGCTTGCGTGGACTAACTGCAAGATTTTGAAACGAAGCTGAGTTCCCTTTGACAAGGAACTATTTTACATCAAGAGTGTAAAAGCTGCGACTGCAATGAATTGAAGATTAATTTCTTAGCATGTGTATAAGTGTTAGTCATATAAATAATAATTTCTTAGCATATGTATAAGTGTTAGTCACATAAAAAATAAGTCATGTAAAATGTATTGTACATGGATTTCTAAAAATAGTTTATAAAAATGGGCTTGTAACTGTATCTCTGTACTATATAAATTGTCGAAAGGTGTCAATAAATGTTTATACGTTATATTAATTAATTGTGTCATTATTTAAGCACTCCCAGCACTCCTAGAATGACCAATTAAAATCCTTAAACGAGAAACAAAACGCGTACAAATAGCCCCGAACCCAATTAAATTATTTGGATGTTTGAATTTTGGTGTCTTCATTCCAAGAATTTTAAGAATTCCTGGAAGTGACGTCATTTTCCAAGAAATAGCATATTACAAATACCTCCTTGCCTATTATGTTCTCCTGATACAAAGTCCGAAAATGGAGATTTTTCAATCAAAATGCCAATTTCAGAAATTTGAATTTCCCGCGCCTTTTTTCGGATACCTCCTATGATATCATGTTCTCCTGATACATTCCCAAGTTTCGATCAAAAACCTGAAAATCCGACTTTGTATCAGGAGAACATGACGTCATAGGAGGTATCTGAAAGTGCCACTTCTTGGAAATGACGTCATCAAGAATTCTTGGAATTTCGAAAACCTCCTATGATATCATGTTCTCCTGATACATTCCCAAGTTTCGATCAAAAACCTGAAAATCCGACTTTGTATCAGGAGAACATGACGTCATAGGAGGTATCTGAACGTGCCACTTCTTGGAAATGACGTCATCAAGAATTCCTGGAATTTCAGATACCTTCTATAACGTCATGTTCTCCTGATACATTCCCAAGTTTTCGATCAAAAACCTGAAAATCTGACTATGTATTAGGAGAACATGACGTCATAGGAGGTATCTGAAAGTGCCACTTCTTGGAAATGACGTCATCAAGAATTCTTGGAATTTTGGATAGCTCCTATAATGTCATGTTCTCCTGATACATTCCCAAGTTTTCGATCAAAAACCTGAAAATCTGACTATGTATTAGGAGAACATGACGTCATAGGAGGTATCTGAAAGTGCCACTTCTTGGAAATGACGTCATCAAGAATTCTTGGAATTTTGGATAGCTCCTATGACGTCATGTTCTCCTGATACATTCCCAAGTTTTCGATCAAAAACCTGAAAATCCGACTATGTATTAGGAGAACATGACGTCATAGGAGGTATCCGAAAAAAGTGCGGGAAATTCAAATTTCTAATATTCAATTCTGTACGATTCTACTGCTACCCATCCTATTTTAACTAGTGAATATTATTAGGAGAGTGGAGTGGAGATGGTTGGAGATAAAGGAATTTTGAAATGCAACACGTTGTATTCCTCTTAAGTAATTAATTTATTCAATAAAAATAGTAAAATATATAATTCGTTACAATTAAGCTTCGTTCTTAGTAATGATAACTACGCTTGTAGCACAATATGTCTTGTTTCTTCTTTCTCTTCTTGTTCCTTTTTTGTTCTTACAGATACAATTACATTGGTTGATCGATGAGATTCCATAAATTCTTTAAAGCCCTGCTTCTTGCGTTCCTCCCTATAAGATCTATAACAAAGAGAAGACACGATTAGCTAAAGAACTGACGTCAGATATTAATTACACGAAGTATGCTAAGAAATTTGAAGATATGTAATAATATCCAAGAGATATTAGATACTACTGTAATCTTTCTACGCTGAACTGATAAGTTCTATTAAGACCAGTGAAACTAAAATATCATTATTCCTAAAAATCGAACATTTTGGTACCCTTCGTTCCTTCTCATTTACTTAGCCACGCGCTTCAGATTCGCTTCGAGTATACTAAAACGAAGGAAAGAAACATGGTTCCATTAAATTCCCGCGAGGCCAGCAACATTCCGGTTTACGACGGCATTAGAAGTCGCAACGTTCGTTAAGGACACCAGCAGACAATGGGCTTCGATACAATTAGCCAGGGAGCCGCTAACGAGCCGCGGCTTCGAAGGATGCGCGGAACCAGGAAAAGAAACGTGGCCAGAGCGATTACGCGCGGCCGTGAATTGCGGTGATTAACAACGCCGCGGTTAACGAGCCCTCGGTGGGAATTCATTGGCCGCCTAATATCTCCACCGGTTGGGACCAGTCGTATCTATTCGCCCGCTGATGTACAACTCTGCATCCTCGATCGCGAAGCAACGCGTAAATTCAAGTAATTGCAAGCGTTCGATGGCTCTCCCTTTTTTTCCTCGTTGGATTTGTGGCGGACGAGCGCGAGACGTTGACGTGTCCTCGCGTGAAATTGCTCTTGGGAAACGAAACAGGAGAAAAGGAAGAAGGAATCGAGTACTCGAACGAATCTTTTGAAAGGAAGACATTTTTTTAACGAGAAGACAAACTTAAATCGAGGGAACCGCGCGTATATGTCGCGGTTCGTAATAATTTATGAAACGAAAAGGACTGTTAGCTGTTGAAAACTGAACGATCAAAGTTATTTAAAATATCTTCGAAGATATATTTAGAAGAGACTATTTATTTTTTGGTGAAGGTAATTTTCTATGGATAATAAATTAGGAAAGTATCGAAGGAAGAGAAGAAGGAACGATAATTTTCCAAATGTAAATTTGATCAAACAGAAGACGAGCAAAACGCATAAAAAAGGACGTATTACGACGCGTTTCTTTATTTTGCGTGACTCGAGCGTGAAACCATAAATATCAGTTTGCCTATGAAAGCACGCGCGACGAGCCCAGTATAAAGGAAAATTGATTATGCAGATTGCAAGTCGACATACGAACAGGAAACAGCCAACTAGCCACCGTGTGTGGCGGCCAAGGAAATAGCATTATCGTAACATTGACAATTATCATATCATACCACCGCTAATATTATAACATCATTTAAGCAGATAACATAACTCTATTTAAAATGATCACTCTTTAAACAAATTACATTTCATTTACTGGTACAGTGTAACGTAGAGTAATCTTTCGAATAAAACATAAATTCGATTTATTCATTGCATACGCGTAAATATTTATTTTATTCATTGTTAATATCTAAATAACAAAAAGCGATACACATTCAATGTTAACTTCGTTGATCGCAAGACGATCAATGCAAGCACCACTGCCACGCCACTGACATTTTCTTTATTTTTTGTCTTAAGTGTTTACAATTTACGCAATTTTTCATTGTTACTTATATATTAACCAGTTAAGTGCGTTCGATGTGTATACTCGTCGGACCAAATCTCTACTGCGGTGCGTTTGACGTGTATACTCGTCCTGTAAAATAAAAAATTACCATTCACTATAAAAACTGGAAATCTCAATAAAATGTAATAAAAATATTATTTGGTGGTATGTTCCCTTGAATACATAGCTTGAAATTTCGTAAACTATTTCCTTATTTATTCTTGCTATCTTCAATTTTTCTTGTTTATGTATTTTATTATTTTCTGACAATTTTCAAGCTTTTAGTAAGAATAACGTATTCAGAAACGAATTGTTAGTTTTTTTGACAAATAAAAATGTAATCCTTCCTCGTTTTTCGTAAAATGTATAATAGTACCATTTGCCCTGCGTGCGACGTGTATACACGTCGTTACCTGTTTTTAATTCCGCACCCTGTGCTCATCTTTTGAAACTAAATTCCACAGTTAACTGGTTAATGTCGCGTTCGTTATCCGGATATCTAGCGCTTAAAATAATAATTCAATCTCCTCAGTTTTTCTTTGCTCATGTTTGCTTGTTAGCGTGGGTGTCTAGAAAAAGTGTCTTAACGATATGCAAAAACCAAGTGTCTACCATACCGTATCTCGACTCAGTTCCAGTGAAATTAAAACACGAGCTCGTCCTCTGCGCTCTAACCGAGCTACTTCGAAAACGACGCGAAGAACGCGAACGATGGTTATGCCTAAAAATGCACCACTCCTTCGAAATGTCCGTCCAGCAAAACGACGCGTATCGGAAAGGAGAAACGCGAAAAGGATTCCGTTCAACGAGCAACGAAACGGAGCGATCGTACGTAGCGTGACTGCGTAAGATCCTGCCGCGAAATCGTCGCGGAACCCTCTCCGCATTCCTGACACACATCCGCGGCGAATCGATCGCGCATCTCGAAGCTTGCCCCTCGCGAAACGATCTCCCGAGGCCTCTCTCGATCGCGGCCTACATACTCGCCACCGCGAGAAAGTTGCTCGACGGCTCTTTCGAATTTCTTTTTTACCCTCGAAACTTCCTCCTCGCGCGCGGTGCATAAATCGGAACAGTCGCTCGCCGCATCGACGCACGGTCCTGTCGATTAAAAACCTGTGTCCCTTGAGGAAAAAGGGATATTAAAAAGTGACCTTATTTCGTGTTACGCGAATTCATGCTGAATTCGCTGTTATTTAATCGCCAACTGGCAGAAAAGTTGGAAAAACGGGATGCGGCAAACATGCAATTGGAACTCGTTCTATATATAGTTTTATATAATAGCATTTTACAGATAAAAGTAGACATTTATGTGGTATGTGAAAAGAAATTGTTAAAAACGTTAATTAACACTCATAAAATTACTTTCAAATAAACATCTATACCATTTCGAATGAAATTGTTTACATTTGGTGTTTTTTTTTTAATAAAATATTCAAGCAGAAGTATTTAGTTTGTAAAAGGATGAATATCATTTGCAAAAAGCTGAACGTGATCTGCGAAAAGGACGATTTCAACGTGCCAATACTATATAAAAGAATTTTGTGGAAACTAGCCGGTTGAGTGCAACTTCAATAACAAAAACGGTTTAAAAAAAAAAGAACAGAAAATATCTGTCGCTTTTTTAATTCTGATGGTGCAACAAGTGGATAAATATCCACCACCTGGACCGTTTTCCAACCACTTTTACTTTCATCCGAACCGTGCCGATTGGCGCTGATCCCGTGGACGATTTCCAGTCGGATGGAAAGCAGGAAATCGCGGTCATGCACCGCGTCCCGGAGGCGTCTACCATGGGGGGAGATGAAAGTTTCTGCGATTCTGCCAGCCGTCGCGGGCAATTAGAGTGGCAGGATCGCCTCGAGAGGAGCGTTGCAGCAGCCCCGTCCCATTAACCACTCGCTTTCCCAAGTTCTGGGTCACCGTGTCTCCAGTTCGCGGAGTCGAGCCAAAACAGGAGTAAGAGGCCGTCGAGCAGGCTCCTCTCGCGAGAAAGAGTGTTCTAAAGAGGATCGATCCTCAGCGAGGTTCTTTTTCTATCTTTGCAACGCCCTTTTGACCGATTGGCATCGTTCTTTGAACGCGACACGCTTCACATCGGCCTCATTCTCGTTGCTTGATTACAATTTTCCGATTTTTTTTTTTTATTCGTTCCGAGTTCATTCGTTACTCGTTTTTTGTGAGCCACGTTTGTTCAATCGTGATAAGTTCTCCTCTGTGTATATGATATTTTATACTGATCATTTATTATGCAGTCTTCGTCTTAATTTTGTATCTCTCAGATTTATATATTTATATAATGTATTCGCTATATGTAATAAATAAATATACGAATATTATCACGATTATGACGATTGAACAAACATGTTTCTAATTACCTTTTTTGATTTACATTTTACGAAGAAAATAATATTAACGAACAAATTTATTAAACACATTAATCTTGCGTTTCAAATATTTTAGACTCTTATCTATGTACATTTTTTACTAATTTCTTCGTATTTCCTGAACGAATAAAAAATGCAAATTTCAAGAGAACCGATGGAAATAAAAATGCAAGAAGACGTAAGAGTATCCATTAAGGTGCACTCGAAATGGAAAAATTCGAAACTCAAAACGATGCGTGTCGAAGAGATGTATATATGTACGCTTTCCCACCTTCTGTTTGAGTTTTCTCCAATGCAAGCACAACTATTTTCCACTCTGTATATAGTGAGATTCGGCCAATGTTTCTTTTTCCTCCTCGAAAGTCTGGCTATTGGTTGCGAATCACTCTGTCAAATTCTTGGAGTGATAAGGGTTAAACCAGATGCTGCGGCACCTTCGAGTAGAAAGGAACAACAAAAAAATAAAAAGGGAAAGGTATATGGTATCTTTGGAAAATGAAAAATCGACTATTGCTGAATGACGGTTATAGAAACAAGAAAGAAAGGTGGATAAAGGAATATACCAAGTGAGTTACGGTGCAGAGATAGTATAACATACGAAGAAACCTTGGTCATTGGAAATTCTAACACTTTATAAAAATAATATCGTATGTAAGATATGCAATAATAAGTCAACCATCTTGTATATGTTCCGTCCAGTCGTTCGTCATCGATTGCCCACGCGAGGTAGAGGAAATGCATCGTAAAACGTGATTACAAGCCATGCGCTCGGTTATTGTTAACGCCCTGACGATTTTCCCTCCGGTCGAGCGATTACCGTTTCACCTTTCTGCAGCAGTGCGAAACAATGACCGTTCCCACTTTTTCGATTTCCGTCGGGGCTCGAATCCGCGCGCGACCGCGTAAAAGGTACTTCCGTCGGCGTTATGGAAATACGCGGTGTACTTTGCATGCCCTCCAGCCGCGCCCGATTAGCATTGAACGAGAACAATACGAACGGTAGTGGCCATTTTGGTCCCTCGTTATTCATCGCCCCTTTCAATTGACGAACCACCCGCGATTAAACTGTTTCTCTCCCTTTGTTCCCATTTTCAGAAAATTATTTCCCGCCCGCTCGTGATTTTTTTTTCCTTTCTTTTATTCAACCTACGAAGAGGGCTGCGTACAGTTGACCCTTTGAGAATACAGAACTTTCAGGACACAGTTTCTGTGAAACATGATTCAACGTTAGGTTAGGCGAATTCATGTGAAATAAATGAAAAATTTCATGTACAGAAATTACAGACAAATTCTTATCATAAATTTTATATGAGATCTCGTTTAAATAAGCAATAGCCACGATTATGTCAAAGCCATAAGAAAAAGTTATTTTTCAGAAAGGTAAAAAGTTCTGAAGTTATGCCAATCTGCGTAGTATTCCTTGATAATTCACGAATTTCGTTTTTTTTCTTATTTTACCAGCTTTTCTGGGCATTCTGGACCTTTTCAAGGCCTACCAGCACCCTCGTCTTGTCATTTCTTCTCTATGAGTACATTATAGGTACTGAAGGGAACAGTGAAGTGTCTTTAAGATGGCCAATAGAGTGCAGATTAGAATTAGACAAACCCTTAACACTCCAGTTACATCAGAGACGATATAACCCAAAAGATAATTGTTTACAAGGGTGTCTTCACCTTCTAACATTGAAAAAAATTCATTGCAATTATTGCATAGCACCACGATCTCTTTTCCACGAAATAAGTTTAATTTGAAAAACTGTCCCACCTTTCCATTTCAGTTGGATACGCTATGTATATGAAACGCTGGATATGTTAAATTACCATAATTGTGTACGAGACGTTTCGAAGCAAAGAAGAACGCAGAGTCTCGCGTCACGATCTTCACGTTCGAACCGTGATCTTCGTGATCTATAAACAGACTGAGCCACTTTACTGGCAGATATACGAAGGCCACTATATTGACGTGTCACTCGAGAAAGTAACACACGCGAGACCAATTATAATGGCGTCCAGTAGCTAAAAGATTAACCTTTTCGCTACCCCAACGTTTGACGCTCACTATGCACTTACGGTGACTCTCGTCACCCAATGTATGATGTTCACCGCGCAGTGACGGTGACTTTAGTCACCCAATGTATGACATTCGTTGTGCACTGTACGATGACTTTAGTTGCTCGTTCAATTTTCTAACTATTTTATTTCTAACTACTTTCTAGCGCAGCATGTATGTCAGTTATTTCTTTAACTGAACCGCGTCTGCGTTAAGATTGCCCCGTACCAAGATAGCACATTTGCGAACAACTCCTGGTCGCAGCTAAAAGATTAAAATGAACTCTGCGTAGGACGTAATAACCCGTGGAATGGCGGGCCACGAGGAGCTCTAGATTTAATTAGAGTTCGTTGCTCGTCGGCGCACGGTGGCTGACCTCCAGCATCGATCGGTGCTAAGGCTCGACCTTAATCGTGACGGGAAGTTTCGTGAGACCGATACGGATTCAGCCGTGAGATACGTCCGCGTGTGGCGTGCACCGAGGAACCCGATGTGGGCGTCGGGCGTTCGCTCGCGTCATTCATGGCCAACCGGCTCCTCGAGGATCGGAAAAATCGCGAGCACACGTACCCGATCGTTTGATTATTCATCGCCAGAACTCGAATAACGTTCTCGCGAGCGCAACCATCGCGTGGGACGCTTGATTCACTGTCCTCGCTCGAAGAACTTCATCGTGGGAAGATATCGATGGCAGAAATATTGATGGCTTTGAAAGGAATACCGGAGGGGATCAAGGACGATCGATTCGATGATCGGTGCTGATCCGTGTGAATAGACGAAACGCGTCATGTGTTTTATTTAGAATATAGAGTGTCTCAAAGCGGATGTTCTTACTCGTCTGGGATGATATGATAAATGTATGTAAAAATTATTTTGTAAAATTCAGGCGTAGCTAAAAGGTTAAAGGATTGTAGATAATATAATATGGTGCAACATGGGGGAGCCAGATGAATAATGTTCAGTTTGGAAGATAAAGGTTATAAAGAATACAAAATTAGGGATAACTTAATATGTTAAGAACAAGAATCTCCACCGAGTTTTTTTGGAATAGTGCACTTGAACGTCCGAACCTCGAAAGGCCACTCATTAGCGTCGGAATAAATAATATCACGGCTGATTCAGATGTAAAAATTATTTCGAACAATGAAGAACGAGAAGATTCTCCTACTTTTTATTTCTTTAATTTATTTTTAGAAAATAGAAGCGACAATTACTATTACATATTGCAATATATATTGACTGAAAATTGTACAGAATGATTTGGCAATTGATATATACGAAATTGATAGTAAAATACATATAAATTCACATTATTCTACTTAATTTCTTAATTTAATTTATTGTTATAAATTACTATACGATTTACAATACAACAGGCCGTCACAGACATCAATTTTACCTTTAAATAAATCAATCATCTGCCATTCCCATGGAGCATCAAATGCTTCGTAGAATTTTTGAAATTCCTCTTACAAAAACTATTACAAAAAATTGCTAATAAATACTGCATTAACTAGAAGAGATTCTGGATGATTCATAAGGCATTGCAAAAATATTTGCAGACATATACAACACTAATAACAGCGATAATTAGAGATCACCGCGCGATCGCAACAATGTGGGACTGTTAAAAATTAAAAAAACGATTCGAAGAAGGACCTGGAAGGCCGTGGAATTCCGTAATATGGCTTTTACGCGCGGAATCCGCACCCGATCGAATCAAAGGATTTCCAAGGATCGGTTTGCTGATCGATCGGCTCTGATCTCAGCCAGTTGCATCACGGAAGGACGTGGAACGGCTCACGGACGCGCACGCCAGTCTGGTCACGAACTGATCTAATCTACTGGAATCGCTAAAGGTTTACGAGACATCGAAATCGACGTTAGCGCTCTCCGCGCTAATTTATGAGCCCATCGAGAACTAAATATTAATCAGCTCTTCGTGCGTCCACTGCCATCTCGAGAAAATAATTATTTAATTGCGTTCGAGAAACCAGTTGCTTGCACGAAAGAAGAGCCTGAAGACAAGTCCGATTACGTTGTGTACGTACGATAGATTTTTTAATCTCATTGGAAATTTTGTTCGTTTTCGTTTTTTTTTTCATTGATACAGATAAAACGAAATTGTACAATTATTTTTGTTTAAATCGGAAATCTCTATTTTTAAGAAATCAGAATCGAAGTATTTTGAATCTGACAATGTGACTTAGAATTAAATTACATTGCGTCAATACTTTTTAAAATAGGAAACAAACACTTTCTGATGTCATTCGACAATATTATTGGAGTTACAGAGTCTACCTTCAGAGTTTCTGTTCTTCATAATTATTAAATACAAAAGAAAACACTTTCAATGAATGTTATCAATATCTGAAAATTTATCTAGAAAATTTATTTAGAAAATTTTAGCGGAACCCTCTAGCGCCCCTTTATGACCGACATGAAAGAATTCTTTATATCTTAAATAATCAATCTTCTTACACCACTGTGATGTAAACTAAAAATTAGTCAACATCTATCCAGAACACAATCTGCTGTATTTGTATTTGTTTTAATTAATGATTAATATCTTAGAATTAATGCATTTTCAAAAGCTAGCTTCAATTATTTTTGTATACATTCGTTAACCCTTTCTTACCCGTTCCAGTCGCCTCTTACGACAAGCAGGGAATACTGTGGGTGTATTCTGATCCCCACCGCACAGAGATGTGCACGTTCGCAAAATATTATTTAAAGAAAGCTTGCAAGAATTTTTTAAGTATCATCACTCCAACGTACGTAAAAAAATCAGCAAATTATCTTCCAATGCACTCAGCACAGAAACTACAAGTTATGTAAAATGAATCGCACGAGTCAGATGTAATCGCGCGATTCGAATGTAATCATGCAGTTCAACTCTTCCTGCATCGACCCTTTCGAGAAAAATAAGCGATAGATTGCAGACTAGAAATTTTGCCTGTGCACGTTTCTACGCGAACGCCATCGCACTTTCCTCCCAACGTGTTTCAAAGATGACCGTTCGAACTAAAAATCCTGTCCCAAAGAGGGCAAAAGTGGCAAAAGTAAAGCGGTGAAAGTGCAACCGGTAATAAATAATATGTAACATGTAATCTGCACAAGGAACATCTTATGTGAGAGGACCGCTGAAAAATGCTGACTGCCCTTTCCAACCGTTTTTATGCACTCCCTGTACGTTACGTAAAGCAAGTCCCATGGAAAGGTTAATTGACCGTGGCCAACGGGGTGGGAAGGTTAAACAGGAAAATGTTAATGCCTTCTTCGCATCCCGCGATCGCATTTTAGAGCGCCACGCGATGCAATTACTCGGTGCAACTGCTCGTGTAAATAGTTCTGCTCGAAATCTGTTAAATTCACCGCGAAATCGTCGACGTTACTACTCGCATTCGCCCTATCGGAGGCATCGAGAACAGGAAGCGACGCATTGTTTGCTCATGGATTATTATAAACAGCTACGATGAGGTGCAATTTGATGTTTTATGCAATAGTTACCATTGGAGGGGTCTAGCGAATAATTCGTACAATCTATTCGATACACTGAGACTACGTATTACTCTGTATATTGGACTATCAGTGTGATAAACCAATAAAAAAATTCTGTTGATTCCTGCATTAATTATTATAATAACAATTCCCTTTCGACGTTGTTTTAGATGTACGATTAATATTTAAGAATATGATTTTCTTCAAGATTTTTTAAAGGACAAATATATTCAGTTTCGTCTTGGAACGTTCTGTACGTTGAAAACAATCTTGGAATACCTGAAATACTTGTCCGAACGCAACTTAAAATACAACTTCGATTGTACCTGTTGACAAATTACGTGGAACGTGATAAAGCATTCTCAGAGATGGTAAATAAATTGATACTAAACGAGGAAGAGAATCGAAGGTAATTCTTGAAGTCTGAAATTAAATGTTATGCGTCGAATTGAAGCTTAACTTTTAAATTCTCAAGACTACATAGGAAATAAGATGAAGAATAAAAATACCAAATACCATATTTCTTATCGTATTTTTTTGCATTTTTTATCTTCCTTTTGAAAGATGAAAGGTATTCTGCTGATCGATTACGAAGCACCGAATCGATTATGAACCCGGCGCATCGAAGAGGAAGCGCGCGCCGAAAAGTCGCGTAACACGTATCCATATCACAGAAACCCATTAATCGTGAGACCAGCAATTTGATGGGGTTCGAACTGCCAAGTGAAAGTGTTAATTCTAAATGATTGGCGAACGGTGACTTAAATGAAGGTGAAAGTAGACTGGGAGGATCCGCCGCGCCAGGCGCATTCAGCGAAACGCGCCGCGCTGCTTTTAATTAAATCGTAAGGCAGCCAACCGCTCTTCCTAATGATCCACGTCGCTTGTCAAATGGCTTGTTCCGCGTTTCGTGTAATCGAACGGACTAATTACGTTTCAACGGACAGCTGGTCGATTGTTACGAGGGTATACTTCAGAGATGGATTTGATTCGGACAACATCGATCTCTATCGCTGTCTCTCGTTTTAGGATCAAGCTGCGATCGTGTTCGCAATTGACCGTTCAAATAAATATTGCTCCATTTTAATAATTGAATGCGAAACCGCAAATTATGCAAGTTACGTGTACGAGTCTCTGGAGTAGCTGGCTGTTATCTTGTTGACTCTTTTTGATGGATAATGATTTATGGATCCAATAAAAATGCAAAAATTGCGACAGCTCTTCTATAAATATAATCAGGTACAATAGAAGTCGAGTTGAAGTGTAAACACTGAGATAAAGGATAATAATTATCCAGAAATTTGATTATATTCCACTTTACTTGTCTAGTTTCTAAGCTATTAGCTTCAAATCCACCCCTATAAAATCCACAGCTTACAGAAATACCTGTTCTTCAGCAGTAATAAAACCTTTTCACTGAAATAGACTAAAATGTGGATTCGTAATAAACGTGGTCTAACAACAACTACAAAATAATTGATTTCAGTAATAAAAATATAACAAGAAGAAAGGTAACTACGGTATGGACGCTAGTTGTAAGCTCTTCAAAAACTGAGAGAAGATTCATTTCCCTTACTTGCATCCTTAACGTCACTCCTTAAATTCAGTGACGAAAAGAAGAGGGAAATTCCTAAAATCGTTCGTCTTGACCCTCGAAGACGAATAGAAAGTTGCAGTACTAAACCTCTGTTTACTGTCTCCTGTCTCTACGCTTCGAGGGTTAAGTATTTCCGCTCTGCGCCACGAGGTGCGACGCGACCATAATGGTCATCAGGAATTAACAGAAAATACTAAACTTTCGTTCAATAGTCATAAATTTTGAAAAATACCTAATTCAATTTAGAAACTAATTGAAACGAAGCATCAACCGCGACTGGGTTCGCGAGGGGTTGAATTACCACAACTTCCTTCTTCTATTTACACAGTCCATTACACCAAAGTTTCCCAAACTATGTTTCACGGAACATTAGTGTTCGCGATCATTAACTGTTCCACGAAAAATTCTGAAAGCGACGTAGAGAACAAAGAAACACTGCTTTCTTATTAAAAAGTAAAAAACGTTTCTTTAAACAGGTATAACGTAAGAATTGAAATAAATTCATATCTTGTTTATCTAATATATCCATGTCATTATTTATTCTAACTAAAAACTTAAAATTACCCTAGTGTTCCTAACAAAATTGTCCAACTTAAAAAGTGCTTCGATGAGAAAAGTTCAAGGAACTGTGCATCGCACAATTGAACGTCTATCCGTAACAGAGCGAAGACGAAGCAAATCTCGTCTGAAAGTGGAACAGAAATTCCCGGTTATATAATGCGATAACTGTTCGAGCTATAAATTCTCGTTCCGTTTCATTTACGATCGAACGACCGCGCCAATTACCACGGACAAAGAGGATCCCATAGAACGAGGCGAAGAAGAAAGGCAACGAAAGAGGACTGCGAAGGCGACACGCGGCTAGCACTTCCGCTAATGAAACGTCGAAGCGCGGATTAATGATCGGTGCGATCGAGAGGTCGAGCTTCGCGGTCAAGATCAACGATCTTTCGTGCAGGATAGAAGTGCCCCCTCGAGGTAGCCGTCGGTCATGTAGAAAGTTTGCCGCTCCCATCAGTCGCAACAAGACAAGGACCGGAAGACTGGTGTTGCTTCGGTTTCTCCCTCGTGAACGTTGACCCGACCGGTCGAATCGGATCGTGATCGAATCTCTAACTGCACTCTTAACTGTTTGCTCTTCCTTTCCACCGAATAGACGCGGTAAATTCAAGAGATGTCGAACTTTCGGAGTGTCGTTCATTTTTAGGCGGAATTTAAGGAGAAAATGGTAAGACGAGTTACTTCAACCCTTTTAATGGCGAGCAACGATGCATCGTCGTTGAGTACACTTGCCAGAAATGTGGACGATGATACATCAAATATTGAGTCATCGTTAATGATAAACCTCTTGTCCTTTAGTCGTCAACGTGTTTCTTTTTGAATTTCGCTGTTAAATTATGCTGTTAAAACAAGTTTTTTATCATTTTCGTAAAACTCGTTTAAATCTACACGTAAATGGATTAATGTGAAATGCGTGTCTGATTTGGAATAATTAACGCGTTGGCTGCCACGCTGAAATTACATGTTTCGCTTAGGAAGATTTGATAAAAATTAATTTTTTATTTTTCATCTGGCAAGAATTTTGAATTGCTCGATAATGCACGTTTTATTTCAAAGCATTCACTAATTAACGATTACGTTGAAATGCATTAACAGTCCATTTTCATTCAACTTTTAGTCGATGGACTCCTGCAATAGTTGGTCGAACTCTCTGTTGATGACATTATCGAATGCAATCGGCTGCATTTGTCACATGTTTTAATTAACGAACGTATAATGAAACGTAAACTCTAAAATTAAAGCTGAAAGATGGCATTTTCAGAAGCTAGCTAATTTTATTCCGACTAACAGCTTGCAGTTATTATTTTTGCATGCTCATTAACCCTTTCTTCTCCCTTTTAGTCGCCTCTTACGACAAGCAGGAGATACTGTGGGTGTATTCTGATCCCCACCGCACAGGGATGAGCACGTTTGCAAAAAATTATTTAATAAAAGCTTGCAAGAATTCCTTAACTAATATTATTCTTTATATTATTCTTTCTATTGGAAATCACGATATAATTATGCAATTAAATACATGCATGATGATTAATAGAAACATTAACATCAGCTTCGATCGATACTCAAATAAAAATAATCGATCATCAATTAAATTTCATTAATTCCACAAGATTGTAAAACAAAGCATAGCATTGACTGCTCTGTGAACGCAAATGCACGTCCGATGATAGCAGCTGGCAGATCGCAAATTGTTCGCGAAGCCATTGCAGCGAAAGCTGAATCTCGTCCAAATATATCACGTTCCAAATGGGCAAACTCGTGAACTCTATAAATCCACCGTTATCGATCCATTTAACCCATTTCCAGCTAATCCCGTGCTCGTGTTCCAATAAACCCGACTGAGACCTCCGCCGTGCACTTATCTACGGAGCCGTGTACACCCGTAACCGATTACCAGTCGCAACGATGCAAAGAGTTTCGATTTACGGGCAAGTTAGCCGGGTGCAATCGGGTTACGGGTAGTAGGCAATCAGGCTGGAGCTGTGTAACGACGAGGAGTCGCGATAGAGACGTTATAAGGTATACAGAAAGGTAATGGCACGATACAGGCCTTGTCACGGTGGCGTCGGTGTTCGACATGACAATGGCGATTGGGTGAGACGCTTTAATCGAGCTCGCGTTCAGACGGTTTTAATGGGACGAGCCCTCAAAGAGGCAGACACCGCTACGAATGAATCGCTTCGATTCAAAATACTGTAATGTTTCAATAAAGTGTTAAACATTCCTTGACTACCTCTTTATTGAACTTGAACTTGAAATTGATCGCATGGCCGATTGTTAGATTGAAGTGTTATAGTTATGACTATGGTGTACTAATTTTAATTTACTAAATAAACTTGTCGGTTTAGTCGGAAAAATTATATTTATGGATATACGCAAGTTTTATCTTACCACTTTGAACAGTAAAAATCTATATAATATGTAATATATATTTTTTATTATTGTACAATAAAAATAAATATATATAATAAAATGTAGGGTGGCGACTGTATGGCGATATAGGAGTGCAAGGGGTTAACGCTTGTATTGAAGGCATTTTTCTATTTTTGCATAAAAGTTAATGTTTTTCAATGATTTAAAAAAATTTTTTTTTTATATTGCACCGTAGTTTTTTGAGAAATGTCTGTTTTCCTCAAGTTTTCTATTGGAATGGAAATTTTCTATTGCTGGGAGACGTCAGTAATAGAAATTATTGCTAAAATATTTGATACTTTAGCAATAGAAACTATTACTAAAATATTGCTATTGTAGCAATAAAAACTATTACTAATTCATTGTTTTTTTAGCAATAGAAACTCTTGCTAAAATATTGCCAAAATATTGCTACTTTAGCAATAGTTTTTATTGCTAACGTCCAGGGGTGAGTCGAGTGCAAAGAGTTAAAGGTTTCCATTATTAGGATTCTCGAAAGGAAAAAAAGAAGTTTGCACGTATCCGAAGGAAAGTCGTGTTTCATTATAATCTTGGATGGCCCTCACTTAACCACTCCTTGGTTCATCGAAGTAAATACTTTCTCCGACGCAACTTATCAGTCTATGCGTCCAATAAATTTAACTCGTTCAAGAAAAGAGAAACCAACGAGTTTCATTAATTTCACTGCATTCTGTTTATATAAAATTGTTTGATAAAAAATAGTACCATACTCGAACGAATACAATTAATTCCAAATTTCATTTATTAGTGTGAAATTGAATTTTGATCGGAAAATAGAAAGTTAATGAATAAATAATCGTAGACGATATGTCTCTGACAGAAAGTTGATACTATACCGTTACGAGTGTAAAATTGAAAGCTGTCACTTTTGACATTTAGATTCTGCACCATTTTAATTGCACCGGGCGCATATTAAAAAGCTTCGAACACGATCGAAGATTCCACTTTCCGAACACCTTTCTCACGGATGAAAGTAGCGATGAAACGAGGTCCGCGATATTAACTGATGTGAAATTCCGCTGCCCGGATGATCCTCGAGAAATGTAAAACTTCTTTGAGAGGAGAAAGGTCTCTGTTACAGAAGCGCAGAACCGAATTCTTCCTGGTGAATGTCGATTAATACCCGATACTTTGGCCACCGCTCACTTTATATAATTTTGTCACACTTCATCCGTTCGGTATTTTTATAAAAATTTTACCTGTCTAATAAATTAATTTGATCGTGTTTCCTGCTAAATGACTTCCACTTGCTTTCGCATAAATTGTATTCTTTTCCAGGGGCACATTTATATTTCTTCCGAGAGATTCATAATAATTTTTTTTTTTTGTTAATTGATAGCTTGATGAACACATTTTTAAAAGAAGCTTCTGATATATTAATATATACAACGAAATGGGCAATGAATTGTGTGATAGTTGTATAAGATAAAACTCACGCGTGCAGACAAAAATCATGCATTATGCAAAAATTATTGCAATATTAACGTAGTCTTTAATTTTTGTTCCAGAAGGAGTGCAAACTGATTCTAGTCCAAATGGAATCATCCATTATCCAAACAGACATCGTATCTTTGCAGTAAAGGTACGGATTCCATAAATCACATTTACCTTTCGTTCCTTGCTAATTGTTAATAATTTTGTTTTTCACATCTTTGCAAAAATATAGTTTAAACTGAGAATCGTCGATTTCAAGGAATTACAATAATACGGTGGGGGTTTCAAATATATATTTGACTGTTTCACAGTGAAGGGGTTGAAATCACCCTCAATGTTGGAGATAAATCAAGTATCTCAAATTGTATGAACAGACGAATTTTGTATCTTTGAAAAACGAAAATGAATACGTTTATATTCATACACTATTCTTTTAATCTTTTAAGTCTGGTTCTATTTACTATGCGTTTCTGTAATTTACAAGAAACATACATTACGATCAAAAAGTACTCGGAATTTGTCAGTAAAACGAAAACAGTTAAATTCTTCAGCAATATTTATTTTATTCCCTTCAAAGTAATCTCCATCGCAAACAATACACGCATTCCAACGCTTCTTTAAATCTTCAAAATACTTTTCATAGGCCGATTTTGGAATCGCCCTCAGCTCCTTCTGCAAATTCTCCTTTATTGTCCGAATCGTCTCAAAACGCTTTCCACGAAGCGGTAACTTGAGTCATGGGAACAGGATAAAGTCACGCGAGATCATGTCAGGTGAATATGCAGCTTTCATAACGGTAGTAACGTTATTTTTGATCAAACAGTCGCGTACAGATGCGCTTCAACTCGTCTCGTGCCCAAAATATCGTCTCTACACCGATCCGAACAAGACACCAAGATCGGCTGCTATCTCCCTGTTGCTCACGCGACGATCTTCGAGCACAATTTTCTGAACTTTTTCGATATTTTCGTCAGTCACAGAAGTAGGTGGACGACCAGAACGAGGCAAAGCATCAACTACAGTTTTACGGCCTGCTTTAAACTCTTTCCACCATTCGTATGTTTGAGTGTTCAACATTATCAAATCCCCCTAGGCTACCGTTAACATTTTAAACGTTTCTGTACATGACATTTTGTTAGAAACACAAAATTTCAGGCAGACTTTTTGCTCAATTAAATTCGACATAGCGAAATTCCCAGAGTACACCATACAATGACTTGTTTACAAAGCTATTACGCACAAACTGTCTGACACATTACGCTTAAAAGTGACATGTGAACAACTGACAGATGTGTCGACCTAGAAAAATAATGATTTTGACCGTACCTCAAGCGCGGTTTGTACAAATGCGAAATTCCCGGGTACTTTTTGATCATAAGGTACATCCTTATATACATCATTATATATACATCCGGTCTTTGAGTAATCTTAAAAGATTGCTCTTCACTTTTCACACAGTAACACAGCAATTTTGCAACAATACAATTGGTAACAGCTTATTCTGAGTCCGGCCCCAAGGCGTGCCACCTGCCGTTCAGGCATACGCAAATTTTAACCAGTCAACCCCTCGGTAAGCCGCGACTTCCGGTAGGAGCCTGGACGTGCACTACATCACTACCACTCACTGCTTTTTTCACGTCACTTAAACAAACCGTTCATTGGTTCGCACACCGATTGTTTATTGCGTGTTATCCGTCGACACTTAACGGGAAAAAGGCACTTTGTGTCAACTGTAAGGAGAGGTCTTCCTCTACAAATTAGAAGGATTAACGCTGAGCAAACTTTATGGATTATCCAAACTGTCCCACCCATATTTGATTCGATTTGGCCAGAGCCCCGTCAGCCACCGGACAAGTCCGGCGCCCAGGTTCCACCACGAGGAGGTGGGGATGGCACTTGTTGAACTCTCAACTTCTGGAACCCGTACAACTAGTAATAATTATCCATCTTTGTCATCTGACATTTTTTTTCCAATCATAACCAAGAAAAAGATGACGCGAGCCATCCCTGCGCAATAGCAGTGGCCAATTGCCACAGTAGGTTGTAATCATTCTAGTCAGACATGAAATGTATATACTCAAGTCTGGCGTTTTCATTGCCTCCGATTAATTCTTGTAATGAAAAGGTAAGCAAACATGTGCGCATGCGATTATGTTTTTCATTTCCGTTCTCGAACTCACCCTTCATTAGCACCCATGTTAATCGAATTTAAATTACATTTAATTAGTGGCTTGAGTTTTATTCGTCAGTATTTTAATCCCCTCTAAATAAAATGAGTTTAATACTGTGCTTTTTTTGCATTCCATACTGGACGTTTAGTATTTTTTGACAAAATGCTAATCAAAAGTTCATTCGAATACTAACCAAATGTAGATTTAAATACTACTTAATTTGTTGTCTTAATTAATCATTGCATTTGCTCGCGAACAGCGTTATGTTTTGCATTGTTCTGAAAATAAGAAATAAATATCTTTGGTATACCAATATGTTCGCCAAAATGGCTACTACGACACTGACGTACAATTGTACCATCCTCAGTGGAGAACTTGATTCAAAAGAGGAGATGTGCGTATATTTCAACGACTCGTAAGAGAGAATTAACCCAATAAACGTCTCTTGAAAAAGAGATTTCGTCCCAGTTTTGTCATCGCTTTTAAAATTCCGTCCGATCGCTAAGAAATCGTTAACCCGCTTTAAGAATCGGTTCGCCATCTGCATTCGTGCACGAATCCGAATACACGAGGCCGTTTCAGCCGTGCAACGAATCGTTTCCACCAACGTGGAATATAAAGAGAAGAGACGGAGCGAGAGGTAGACGGAGAGGAAGTAAGGTTCGAAGCTAACGGAAGGGAATTGAAGAAGTGCTTGCGTAAAAGAAGCATTTCCAACGACGAGTTGGATTTAATTACCGGCTCGTGGTATAATGAGGCTAGTGATACTGGAACGAGGACAGTGCTGTCGAGGAGGATACTAATTGCTTAAATGCGCCGTGCGTTTCTTCTTCAACGACAATTACGCTTTCAATTATCTGCTCACGCAAATGTTTTTGTTACTCCCTCTTTTCTCGACCACGTAACTCGTTTCGATGAATTCA